>NC_142107.1:11275000-11352500 GCF_056152115.1 Neolamprologus brichardi
ACATGAATTTCCCAACCATGGAACAAATTCACTTATCTTATTTTTATCCACTATTCCTTCTCTATGCATGTCCAATCCTAACTTTGTCTCTTCATTTCTAATCCTGTCTCTGGGTGCAAAGACTTATAATTAGCATTTTCTATCAGTGTTGAAACTAATTTTTTAATAGAGTTTAATTTACTCTTTTTGTTGTAAAAAAAAATCATAAAAACATGAATAGCAAATGATCAATGAACAAATGCACCCAACCCACACCTGTTATTAAAAGTACTGTACCTCTTAATTCATCTTTTGGCATTTAATATTGCATGCATTTATCAAGCCTATGCTAAACTGTGTTCTTCACAGACCCCTATCCAGAGCAGAGTGAAGACTCCGGGCAATATTTTTAGAAAAGGAAAACCTGAAAAACAAGACACCTGTCACTTGTGGAATGGTGGTAATGTGATCCCATTGTCTCTAAGATCACGTGACAACATTTTATGAAAGGGAAGACAGCTGGGTGCAGTTGACTTCTTCTTGTCTGTTTCGTAGTGTGCAGATAGCTGCTACAGTGTTCACAGTTTACATGTTTGGTGTACAGTCACCATGAAAATTGCTATTTTTGTGCTGTTTGTGTGCCTTCTTCTTCCTGTGCAGCCTGAAGAGATAGATCACTGTAAGTAAACACTACAGTCACCTTGGTTTCCTCAGTCATCAGATAATATGTAGTTCGGTTTCTGCTGGAGAGTGCCTCTGTTAACTGTTTTTTTTATTAACAGACACCTACTGCGAGACTTGTTTAACAGTGGCACAAGGTATGTTGGACAATAAATCATTATGGCTAAGAGCTTTTTTATTAATGGTTTCTGATAACCCAGTAGCACAATCTAACAAATGGGATAGCCAGGAATACAAATAGAAAACAAAAGACAAAAGGAAAGGGGAAAGCAAGTCACAGTCTATAAATACCTTACAGAGCTTGAGAAATCCATCAAGGAAGCCCCAGTTAAGAACAGAAACACAGTTGTTAAACGCCTCATCAGTGGGGCGTTGTGTGAGAAACCTCTGCCTCACAGCCAGCATGTCACCAAGGACAAACTGACATCAGCCTGCAGACACTTGTTAGGTAAGGTAACATCAGATATGTCAAGTAATTTATCTTGTTTTCAAGAGCTTATTCTGGATTTGCCATTCAGAGTCTCACCGTGACCAGTTCTACGAAGCTCTTTTGAACAAAGAGCCGAAGAATCTGGATATAGCTCTGTGTTATGAGCAGTCCAACTCATGTGTGGGGGTTAAACGCCAGACTTTTGAGGTAAGTTGTCAGTGAGCGAGTAGCCAGTTGTGAAACGTGAACTTCATGTTTTTCAAGTATACAAATTTACTCTTAACATTTTGCTTTTGTGGCAGGATTCTAAAGGCGCTTTTACTGAAAGTGACATTGATGCTTTACTTTGGGACAACAAGGAAAATGTTCGCATTGCACAGCCGATACATTCAGGTTCCCCTGTGCACACAGGAGATGAACTCTGAGAATTTCAGCATCATTTACTGTTTACTACTGTAAATTCTGGACATCAGTAAAATAAATAAATCACTAAAAAAACATAAACCAATAATTCAGTCTTTAAATTATACCTTATGAGGTGTTGAGTTGTTACTTTTCTAAAAAATTTATTCAGCCTCAGATAAGGAGTGTATATTCATCAATGAACAAATTATATAATTGATAAAGGGGAAGTTTATATTTCAAGCCTTGGGAAGCCCTCACTTTTCTCTGACAGAAGCAGGAACTTCCAAAGTGCATCTGAAGTGATTTAGCCTGTTTTCCTATGTCTTTATTAAGATAATACGAGGTCTGTTGGCTGCTGGAAAATGAATCTATTCTTTGCCATTTGCAGTCACCTGTTTACAATAGGAATTATAAAACATTTTTTAGGTGCTCCCACTTGTCTTCATTCTTTTCTTCTTTATTATTCTTTGGGATGTTACTAACCATTAAAACAACAACAATTTCTAATGCACTTCTTTCAGAAAATTCATAGAAAAATGCAAAACTCCAAAAAATAAAAAATAAAAGTGGGACACAAAGGAAGACATAAGGATGTATTATTGCACTATAAGCAATTTCATCACAAGTGTGCAGATTCAATATCTTCTTCAGAAAAGTAGTTTGCCTTTTGGACACCAAAAATCCAGGCCAGGCAAATACAACCACAACAATAAAGACTTCATAGTTACAGAAATTCAAGGTATTAACAATAAGTAATAGTAAAAACAAACCACAGCTGTGTGCAAATCACACCCATGTAATATCAGCTGTGTTCAGCAGCGTTACCTTGGGATGGCTGTAACTCAGGTGGCTCAGGTAACCTACTAACCGGAAGGTTGGTGGTTCGATCCCAGTCTGCTCCATGCCAAATATCCTTGGGCAAATACTAACCTCATGGTGCTCTCTGATGCATCTATTGGAGGTGTGAATGTCTGATATGAAGCACTTAGGAACAACATAGGAAAAAGTGCTCCTGTGAATGTACAAGTTGTATAAAGTGCTTTGAGTGCTCAGAGTAAAAAAGCGCTATATAAGAACCAGTCCATTTACCATACTACAAGGTATAAAAGTCCTCTGGGCACACGATACATACAAAAGTGGTACCCTGTACTTCTGTCATGATGTTAGCAAGGTGTGTTCACGATGAAGAAGGTGTGACACATTGCTAAAGATACATCACCCCTTATCCACCACTCAGGACTCCCAAAGGTGAATCGTACTGTGTTGTAGCTGACCTCAAATCTTTCTGTCCATGTTTGTAATCCTATTCAGTTTGTTCTTGTTAACTACAGACAGTGAAAAATACCATGCAATAAAACAAGAAGTTAGAATGCTCTCTGCAAAAAAAAAAAAAAAAAAAAAAAAGACCCAGCGTATGTCTGTCTCAAACTCCTCTTGAAGTATAATCATTGTAATCTAGCTTTTGAATCCTGCCAGTTTTTCTTCAATCACTGTCCCTAAGTACTTGTATTCTTTTACATCCTCAGTACAGTCACCGCTAACTGCCATCTGTTGATGAAGGACTCAACTCATCTGATGATTTTGCTGTTTACCTTTAGCTATGACAACCTATGCACTGACCTTTGCAGTCTTACAGTTTTTAATGCATATGTAACATCCATAAACATATTTTATTTTATGTGGAGGACAGTGTATTCTGTGTAATACACACAACAGAGCATCTTCTTTGCTCCCACCCCTTTTATATGCGCATAATTAGTTGTAAGATGTGAGAAATTTGTTGTACACATTACTAGAAGGCGCACCTGTTTTGTCACTTCATATTTAGTGGTTGTCTTGCAGAAGAGGACGATTAAAATAGGACTTAAATTACATAAATTCATTCATTCATAAAGTTTCAGACTACAAAACACGCTGCACAATGTACAGTAAGGATGGTGGTACATAAATTACATTATTTCCCCCCAAGATCATCCTGTTTCTTTAATACTTGGCACATTAAATAATTTGTCTAATCACTCATAACAATAAATAAATAAATTATATAGATGATAAAAATTTAAACTGAGATTTGTTTAACACAGTAGAGAATAGCTGCAAGCAGATCATATTAATGATATTTATGTAGACTCATTTGCCAAGAACTCGTTATCCTCTTGAGCACTATTAACTCGAGGCTATGAGCAGATAACAACATAGTAAAACAAAGAGCGTGTGATAAAGTAGCCCTGCTAGGCTATAGCCTAATTCTATTGCATTCACTGAGAAATGAAGGGGAAAAGAGGACATGTGGCATTGAACTTATTGGAACGAGAGCCTTTGACTTGCTCGGGGGATCAGATTGGAACGTGGCCCGCGTGCTGTTGCTAGGAGGCGCTGTTGGAGCCCGGAAGAGTTGAGCATGGTGATGAAGATGATCGAACCGAGATTGAGGAGAGAGACGTGAGTCTCACCGATAAAGCCTCCAGTTTGTGTTTCCCTGCGACATCTGTCCGTGTCTGACAGTCCCTGCTGGAAGACAGGAGGGCGATATTAGTGTTTCTCCACTGAGTAGGTAAGAATAAGCGCCGGGTATCCGCTGTCATTCTGCAGGGGGTATCTGCACTAAGACGTCTTTTTTAGCTTCCAAAGACAGCAAAACTGGATAATGCTTAAATATTAACATAAAAGCTGCCGAAATTAAGCTTTCTCTGTAATACCAGATACACAAAGAAAACGATCCCCACCTCTGCTCTGCCGGATGGAAGAACAAGCGTGGATTGGCTAGTGTAATTAGGCGTCTGAAGACCAGCAGCAGCATCATTAGGACCTGCTGGTTGAATTCAAACCTGTCCAGTAGATTAGATATGCTGCATAGAGCCAGTGACACTCACGCTTATTGCAAAGGCACATTGTTTTAATTGAATCCACACAGGAGCTGTCTGCTTACGCAAACGCCCTACCTGTCTGTGAGTAGTCTGCAGACTACTGTCATTTGCTGACAGACATTTCAGAAATAGAAACCGTATTGATCAGACACACGAGTCCCTTTTGCATTTCCACAAAACATGGAAACGGAAGACAGGCACCAGCAAAGTATGACAGAAAGCAAAGGAATGGCAGGAATGTGATGAGTGTGATAAAATCACCGAGGACAGACAGACTGGCTATTGTTGTAGGTGATTTGTCACATTTACCCACATGGTTTCGGCTCGTCAGTCAAACACCAGTGTAGTGCAGCCTCACACGGACCCTCCCTTTTAATCTCTCGCTCTCCATTTAATTTAACAGCTGGGCCACGAGGCTACATGGTGTGTGTGTCCTACTCAGAGTGTGGATGTGCGGGTGTCCAGAGATGGAAAGCTATGAGGAGTTCTGTCTGCGGAGTCTGGCATTATTGCAGGAGGAGGGGAAATTCAAGAAGACTACATGCGAGCCATCATGTTCCCTGAAGGCTCGCTCTGTCATCCACTTCTATGGAAGAGCTGTGCTTTCACCTCTGGTAAGGAAGAGATAGACAGGCTTGGAAGCCCATGCTAAATGGATTACACAAGATGTAGATGCATGTGAGAGTTCACAGTTTAAACTGAATGAAACATCTGTTTGTGAGCAAATCTGATGAATGAATATATATGAACTGCTTTATGACAACAGAGCTTCTCACAGGACACTTTTTGGCTTGCCATAAAACTGTAAAATGCATTCCATTTAGGTAAACTTGCTCGTGCATCCATTTCATTTACTACTAAGCCAAAGCCTCTGCTGTGGGAACAGCCTGTTAGGTCAGCAGCTGGCAAAGGGAAACAGCCCTGAACGTGGAACATCAGGGCTGTTTGATGTTTGTTAGAAAAATCCATTTGCTTGTGATTGCTGACTAAATAAGTTTGCAGGAAGAGTCCAGCATCAGTCTCTCTTCCATCCAGAAGAAGATACACAAATTATACTGGAAGAAGGCTGAATTCTTCCAGTATATTTCTCATCTGTAATAACATTTTTAGGTACAAAGTGAAAAACTGTGCCTCTTTTAGCTGGATAAACATGCATATTTTTGAAAATTAAATTCTGAAAAACAAACAACAAAAGCAATGTATTTTCATTTTCCAGCTGAATGCAGAGCAGTGGAACGAGATGTGTGGCTACAGACAGAGGGCGGTCCAACTGGAAGTGGACAGACAGAACCAGCAGAGGAACAAGCTTTTGGCCAGGATTCAGGGCATACTGGATCAGGCTCAGGTCAGTTGCACACTATGGTCACAGGTCTGGGTGTCATCTGGTAGGATGAGAGGCCTACTTAGAATAAGATCAAAACATGCTTTGTGAGTACAAATCCGATTCCACACTTTGTCAAATGTAAGTGTCAAAAACTGTGAGAGGGCCATGTTTACCACTCTGTAATGTTGTATTATACGCAGCATGCATATTGTCTTGCTAAAATATGCAAGAAATATGCAAGACCTTCCCCCAAAATACATAGATAGGAGTGTGTGTTGCTATAAGAACTGGATACATCATGAGCGATGCAGGCTTTACAACTGAGTGCTGCTAATAGGCCAGATGGTCTCTTGCCTCTTTAGTCCAGGTGTGGTGTCCTTGTTTTCCAAGAAGAATTTCAATATGTCTGACCACAGAATTGTTTTCCACTTTGCCTCAGTCTATTTTAAATGACCATGTCCATATAAAGCTTCTTCTTTGCATACACGAACTTTAACCTGCTTTTCTGGAAACCTTCCTCTAAACCTTTTAATGTTATTAGATGTGGTCCCATGTTCCACCTTGTTTTTAGGTGTGGTGCTGCTATCAAATTCAAATTTAGCTAATATTTTTGATTAAATAGTAAATATATTTGATATGTTTTCCATGTTCTGTTGACAATGACATATATGAAAATCATTGCATTCTGTTTTATTTACCTTTTACCCATCATTCCAACTTTCATGGAATTGGGGTTGTATAATGTTATGTAGGCACTCTGAAAAAGTGCTGGACTCTCGTGCTAATATTATTATGCTGACATTGCATCCTGCTTTTACTGAATGTAAATAGTTTTGGGGCTTTTGACCTATAGTATATATTAAATAGGTTTGTGTGCCAGTCCCATAATGGAGCACATAAAGTGAATTACAGTCTGTCCTGGTGTCTCTGGTGACATACTCAGAGTTGAATACAGGTTATCTGGCCTAACATTTTCCCCAGTGTGCCGTGCTATTTTTTACCTGATGACGTGTTTTCATAACAGCTCAAGATTCAAAGCAGTATTGTTCATTTACTCAGTGTCAGATTTGCTCTACTTTCGTAATTCCCAGTCTTTGAACAAATGTGATCTAAAGATTTTGTCTGTTATCATTCACAATGGAACAATAAAAACTCAAGCATGTAATCACATTTTCATTAAGAAAATAAAAACCAACAAATAAGCTAATTATTTACAGACCATAATTATCACTTGATTTGCCTGTATGCTGAGCTTACATGCGTTTTAATGAAATTCTTTGGTGAAATACTGCTTTTCATGTTTCACAGGTGCTTAAAGTACCAGATGAAGAGGTTGACAAGTTGCCAGTTTCTAAATCTGCAACAGTCAACGGCTACACTCTGGTCACTGACTCGCCTGGGCTCCCCAAAGATGCTGGATTTGGGGTTCAGACAAATAGTCATTGTGCTGCTCCATGCTCTGAGATTCCTGTGCTTAATGATTATAAGGCAGTGGAGGAAGTGAAGGTGGATGCCCAAGAGAAGAGTGAGGAGGAAGAGGAAGAGGATGAGGAAGAGGACATTAGTTTGGACAGCCTTCTTAAGAGATCAAGGGAGTATGTGAAGAAAGAGCAGAGTCAGCAGGGATCAAAAGCTGTCCGCGCAATGACCCAGTCTCCCCCACCTGAGACTGACTCTGTCAGTGAAGAGAAGAGCTGCAGCCCTGTGACGGACACAGGCATTCAGTTTGGATTCAGTCTGCACCACAGCCCTGTCGGCCCGCCTCAAATCCAGCATCAAGTACTGCGCGACTCTAGTCCTCAAAGGTCCATCTGCCTCTCACCTAGTCTACCAGAACCATTTTCTTGTCTCCCCAATCCAGAGACCAGCATAAGTCCTCGTCCACAGAGACGCAAACCACGCCCAGTTTCCACAGGCAACATCCATTTTTCATTTCCCATCGGCCCAGCAGACCTTATTGCTCGAAGCCCAGGACGGTCAGAGGAAGCCATTGGTGTGGTGGACTGGGGAGATGCTTCAACACCTCCATCTCACTGGAGCTCAGTGGGAATAGAGGGCGTCAGCCGGACTGGCATTCGTCGATCCAGCCACTGTGGAACCAGTCCAGTGAAGGAGAACTGTAACCCTGTCAGTGCCTCGGTGCCCAGCTCAATGGGTGATCACCTGGCTGCAGGTTTTCGCCGGCGCTGCCACACTATGGACAGCCAGCTGCATACCTACCATTCTGGAGTAGAGCGCATAGACCGCAGCCAGGAACGCCTCCCTCGCTTCATGGCAGGAGTTACACTGTTTGCTCCCAGTCGGCGCACACCTGCAGCCCCTTTAAACCAGTCGTATGATGTAGAGAATCCTTCACTGCCTTTCCTGAGGCCCTGTGTGACTCCTGGAGACGAATCTCCGGGGCCAAACAATGGCAGGAAAACACCGACTGTCCTCAGACATGCAGCTGAAGCACAGGCCCGCAAGACAGGTGAGTGCCTTTGATGAAAGCTATTTTTTTTTTAATGTTTACAACTGTGTAACTCCCACTGTGTAACTCCCACTGAGATTTTTGATTCCCACATTTATATATTTTATGTTAAGTGAGTAAAACTCTGACATGGTAAAAGATGATTTATTTGTATGCATTTGTGCTTATTAACAGATGAGACCCAGTGGCGAGCGCAGGCTCTGGAGGACATGCAAAGACGTCTTGAGAAGGAGCATGCCTTGCAGATGTCTCTGCTCCTCGCTGAGCAGGAGAAAGAGCAACAGCGCCTCCACCTGGTCAGCACATGGAATTTAACAGTGACCATTTTATATAGAAGTAGATCAGAAAAAAAGTGTTATTTTTTTAAATGACCATGAAAAGCTACACCAAAACCTAATATGTTTAACTACAATGCCAAACTTTATTTTCTTTATTTTATTTTGCTTTCTTTGTGTGTGTGTGTGTGTGTACATCTGAGTTTTATATGCCTTTTTAAAATGATTATGAGCAGAGCATTAGTGAAATACAAATAATGTTGTGTGCGGTGTGTTTAGGAGCTTGAGGAGACAGAAAGAAGGCTGAAGGAGCAGGGGTCTGTGCGTCTTCTAAGTGCGGATGCTTGTGGCTGGAATCGTAGGCCTGTGAATGACTGCCATCCTATCATGAGCCCCTCGTGCCCGGGACTAAGTCCTGTCCACACACCATCAGAACGATCACCTGGACACAGTATAGGTATCGTTTTAATAAACTTCTGTGCTCAGGATTGTAAAAAGTGTTTACAAAAGACACATGAATGTCATGGTTCATTTTCACCCACCCCTTGCTGAAACAAAATGTTTAGATTATAATTGTTAAAAGTTATCTGCATTAAGCTAAGGTTAGCTCAAATTCAGTACAATGACATATGAGATGAACAGTGTTGGGAAGGTTACTTTTACAATGTATTCCATTACAGAATACAGAATACATGCCCCAAAATGTATTCTGTAAAGTATTCCGAATACTTTGGATTACCTAATATATTATCATGCTGTTTACAACTACATGAATGTACAATTGCTGTGATTTATTACTGTTACTGAAGGTCCACGGCTCCGAACCGTAGTAAAGGGACCTCTGGCTAATACAGTGGGTTCTGTGTCGGGCTCGTAGCAGAAAACTAGCTTTACTTTGTTGTCTGGGTCAACTTGGCTAGCGAGAGACAGAGAGAGGCGTTGAAAGGCTGCTCCAACGGAACTTATTGTTTTTGGAGGAAAACACGAACACAGTGTACAGTCGAGTCTTAATAGCTTACTTACAACTGGGCTCGTCTGGCACTCTTCTTGGCTGTAGTGGTTATTATTATACATACATGCTTTCAGCTCCCGTTTTTGCTCGATGACAGCTCGTACTTTTCCTTTTTCTCCCTCCGTCGCTCACAGACACATAACGGGTATGTGTCCATTCTCCCTGCAGCACGGACTACACTGCTTATGATGCTACATTCTTTAGAGCTATACCGGTAGCATTCTGCCTATTAGCTTAGCACAACAACAACAAAAAGGCCTCTCTCACCCAGGAAACACGCAGAGAGAGAGCGTCACCCTGTAACCATGGCAACCGTAACGCTGCCACCTGGAACAACAGAACATAGCTGTCAAACAAAACCCAAACAGGCCTGACCCGCCACAATATGAAACTGGGAAGTACCACCGTGTAATCCATTTATTTCAACAAAGTAACTGTATTCTGAATACCACCTTTTTAAACGGTAACTGTAACGGAATACAGTTACTCATATTTTGTATTTTAAATACGTAACGGCGGTACATGTATTCCGTTACTCCCCAACACTGGAGATGAAGTAAATTAGGAGAATATTTAAACTGATGAAGTGCACAGAGCCACTTGACATGTTTGAAAAACTGTCATCCTAATATGAGCCATTGTTAAGATATAGAGCACACCTATACAAACAACTAATATGCTAAACCCTGTATGCAACAGCTAAAATTACAAGATGGAGAAGCTGAATTAAATATGAAAGTCACTGTGCAAGTCTTTGCCACTGTGTGCAGCAAAGCACGCAACCACTGTGTGAGGTTGCGTTGCGGTCACTTCTGAGCTGATGAGCAGGCTACACATTACACAGGGAGTAGAGAAACAGATCAGACACACTGACTAGTGGCTGAAGAACAACAGTGATTACTTTTTAATGTTTTTGATCACTGTTATTGTCTGTTATTTGCCTTCTAAATTCTGTGTCCTATAATATCAGTAAAAAAATAAACTGCTAGTGTTTGTTGATGGGATATGCTGCTCGTTTCAGCTGCGTCTTTAAAATATCTGCTGTTTCTTTCTCCAGGTTTGCCCAGTCCTGTCCCTTCTAGTGCATCCTCTCCATGTCTTCAGCCTCCTCTTTATCTGTGGGGTTCCATGTGGGGGGCTAACAAACCTCGGGCGAGGCAAAGTCTGGTGTGTAAACACTGCAAAACAGGAATAGCATTTGCAGCCAAATCCAAACTTCAGCACACTGGCTGAGCTCATTAAACCTTTAAGTACATGTAGTATATATACTGTAAAGTGTATATAATAAGTGTATATAAATCTGATTTATATTGTGAGTACCATTGTTTCTTTTACTCTGTTACATCCATAATGCTGTGAACTGTTGTAAGTCTTCAAAGCAAAGACCAAATAGAAGCTAAAAGTCTTCTTGGTATGCAGTCTTGCAGCAACCTTTTATTGTAATTGAGTCTATTTTTTGTCCATTAAATCAGAAAACGTGTATGTATGTGCAGACTGATATCATTTATCTTAATATCTCACATTTTCTCCATGTTCTTCTTTACATTCTCCCAGGTTCTGACAGCTGATCAGCAGAAAGCATTTTGCAGAATTGGTGCTATCACTCGCGGCTTCCTCACACGCAGACTGCTTAAAACGGAGAAAGTCAAACACCTCCGCCAAACCATTATGGTGAGTTCAATTTCATGCCTTCATACACAATAAAAGAGTTACAGGAGTGTAAGAAAATTTCATTTTAGATTATGACGTTAGTGACTGAGTGTGTCTAACTGTGCACTCTCTCTGTGTATTTATATGTGTGCCTTAAGGATACACAGGAGTTCATCCGTTCATTTCAAACTGAAGCTCTACAGAAGAGAAGCACCTACACAGCACAAGATCTCGCCCTGCAGGAGAGAGTTAGAGCCCAGGTATGACTGTGTACTAAACCTCTATAGCCAGCAGAGGGCCATCTTTATTCGTGTTTCTCCTTGTTTGTTGTTCCCTCAGTTACGTGCAGCCCTGTATGACATCCATGACATCTTCTTTGAAATGCCTTTGGAGGATCGCTTAGCATTACTGCAGCAGGACAGAGAGCTCCGTGTGGAGAGGAAGCTACGAGACATGGTAACATGAACACAGTCAAGTAAATAATCAAGTATCCAGATTTAATCAAGAGAAGGTGACTGAAAATATCCCTCTGTCCTTCTAGAGCCTATAAACTAAGCTTTAGCTTGTTCAAACACTGGAGAAAGTTTTATGAAGCCATGCATTCTGTGTCTGGAAAGGTTAATCCAGACACTCGTGGCTTATCTTGTTGTTATTAATGCATTGTTTGTAATACAGCACCTTCTCACAAAAGCAGTGATTAATATATCATTGGAAGAAATTGGTTTGTGACTGTCTTTGACTTTTTCAGTATTCTGAGTTGTTTTTTTAAATAAACTATAAACTACATTCACTCCAACAGGAGAAAGTCAAGTGCCCCAAAGAGAGAGTGGCTCTTTCTGCTGCCACACAGAGGTCTCTGGACAGGAAAAAGAAGTAAGACAAGAAATGAAACCATGTGTTTTACGTTCATGGTGTTGAGATCCAGTGATCAGTGGTGTATGTGGTGCTTCTTTAGGGTTGGTGAATCTCCAGCACAGACTAGGAAGATGCAGCAGAAGCCAAAAAGCCCCACTACCAACAGGTGTGAGACACAGCTGTGGGATTTTATTACTTTTTAATTCATTTTGTGTTTCCCTCGATGTAATTTCTAGATTTTTGTCCCCAGACGTTGTTTAGATAAATTCATTATTCCTTTCCTAGAGTCTTGAAGGCAAGCCAAGGACAAAATGCCTCTGTCCCAGGACAGCTTAACCGTCAGGGGTGAGTCTGTACTGGTACAGATTGTGAAACACTTTTTATAAAACACCAATTGCCTGAATTGCATATTCATGAAAACAGCCGTCTTCAGACACACCCTGCTTTTGGCGTATTTAAAGTCACCACAGTGACTTTTTTCTCTTAGGAGCTGGTACAGAAAGACCCCAGAGGAGAGGGTGAAGCGCTCGGAGAACCTGAAGAAGCAACACTCGCTGGGCTAAAGCATGACACAACATGCCCCGACCTGTGAACTTGAATATTTAGTCTTTTAATACAAACCTTGTACCACTGAACTTTAGTCAGCGCTGCTAATCACATGATTGTCCTTCAGTTAGCTTTGGAAATTCACATGAATGTATTCACACACAAAAACACGATCACAGCGCTGTTGGTTTCTGTTAGTCACTGTTGCTACTCGCCGAAATAATTAGTTTCAACAGCTGATTGTTATGATGAAGGAAAGAATAAGTAGCTGTAGTTAAATGTAAGCCACAAGAAGCTCAATTGAAAACATGTAAAAACATTTCTGTGCCTAAGTACTCTGCCTTTGTTGTCTGTCATGTTTTAGCATGCATATATTTAATATCAAATGCTTATAGCTGTAAGTTGCACACAGACAGTCACATAATGTAGTTGTTCTGAAAATACAATATTTCAATGTATATGATTTATTCCTTCAAGGGCTTTAATTACCAATTTGTGCATTGTTTTGTTCTTTATGCTAAGTGTACTATAAAATGTATAGTACTCTGAGACTGACTCTGAGTCGTATCAGGGTGTTTTAGTATTTGGTTTAAATGCCTAATGAAACGGAAAAAAGATAAATATCTGTGTTTACACTCTGGCATGCTGTTACATTAATGTAGCTTCACATGACCACAGATGCACAGCCGGCATTCAGTGTGGACTTTGTTTCAGAAATGACTGAAGAAAAATAAATTTACAAGACCAAGAAACAATATAAGACATTTTAATGAAATAGTATTTCTGAAATATTGTGTGAACTGATGCGTTCACTGCAGCACCACGCTGACTTCATATTTGTGCACTTGTAGCATTCAGCATTGATGTTTTTCTCCCACATTGCTGTGTGTGTCTTTTAAAGGATGATTTATTTCATTTAAAATGTCAGATTGTCTTTTTTCTTCAATGTCCAGAATAAAATCTGAAGTTATTTAAATTTTCATGGAATTTAATTCACAATACAGTTAAATTATAACCTAGCTAAACTAACCTAACTATAACTTAGCCATAAGTTTTTGACATGAGCTTCTTTTCTGTTGTTTGCTTTACCCATGTTTCATGACCCAGTAAATATGTTCAATATGGTTTCAAACAAGGATCCTACTTAGATATTAAATTCTGGCCTATGATAAGGTAATAAAGCCAAATATGAACAGTGGTTATGTTTATTTTTCAAAAATCTCTAAAAATAAACATAACCACAGATGTGGATAGAGTGGGGGAGAAGATCCACTCGGGAGACAGCAGAACTGGACACGTTGTTTCCCAGAAGAAGAAGTCATAATAACACTTGTTTTTGTTGTGGTATAAAATTGTAATACCTGCTTGCAGGCTCATCATTTTTGTGAAGCAGACCTCCGGTTCACATTGAGGTCTAGCATGCTGTAACTTCAAGTGCTGAAATGAATTTAATCTTTTAAAAGACCGTTTCTCTTTCTTTAAGGAAGCAGAGGAGAAAGACTAACACCAATACACTCAGCTCTCTCTTCAACAAGATGGATTGGTACAGCTTCTGCATCACTGCAGCCGCAGCACCAATCCGTCTGTCAGTCTCCCGCTCCCCTCTCCTATCACTCGCAAACAAGATACTTAAATTCCTCCACTTGGGCCAAGAACTCATCCGTGACTTGGAGTGGGCACTCCACCCTTTTCCAGCTGAGGACCATGGCCTCAGATTTGGAGTTGCTACTTCTTATTCCCACCACTTCACAGTCAGCTGCAAACTGTTGGAGTTTTTGGAGTTTATTTTGTTGATGATGTAGTCATCATCTGCCTTAGACTGGCCTCTAGCCTAATGGTAGCTAGTATAGGTTTCTGAAACCCTTGATGAAGATAAGCGTCAGAGGATGGACATAGTTATCATTAACTGATTAGGCCTGTGGTAAAAAGGCTGCTTCCCTGATAGACGACAGAAGAACTCGTGATGAAGTGAAAAGCCTACTTACTCTAAAGTGAGAGGCCATTCCTGTCTGAAAGGTTTACAAATAAATCTTAAGGATCAAGAGATGATTAGTTTTTCTTAACTGGCTCGGCACATTTCTCCAAATATTTTTAGCTCCCTCAACTGTTCATCCATGCAGTAAAACACCATGTTTAACCACAAAAAGACTCCAACTTAAAAAAGCAATGTTTTCATGTCAAATAATAAGCAATTGTCACAAAAACAAGAGGCTAATCTAAGACTATGTAAAACATCATAAATAAAATATAATAAGGACAAAAATAAAATAATGATATACAGAAAATGTCCTTAGTTTTAGATTATAGAGTATTTTTTGTGTAGTGTTTAAAACTATAGTGTGAAAACGTATTTCTCCCCCACCTGATTTTTTTTCTCTTGTATGTTTGTCACATTTTAATGTTTCAAATCCTCAAACGGGGCATTTAGGAAGGAACGCTGGTTTGAATGGGGAGTCGAGGAGGGCATTTATGTGAAAAGGCAAAGATCATCTCTGAATCGAGGGGGGGGCATAAGGGTACATCTTTCGCCATCTTACAATGCTGTGATTGTAGACATTCCCAAACTCTGTGATTAGTACTCAAGGCAACTAATCAATGGTCATGACAATTTGCATATTAATGATCAAGAAACTGACCTCGCAGTCCATTGTTTATTCAGTGGGCTGGTTTCAGTCATTGTGCAAATGTGCTGTTTATAAGGTTGGAGAAACCTGCAGTCAGCTGAGACTGAAGAAGTCACTTGGATAAGGATGTTTCTCCCTCTGACGCTACATTTTGGGACCTTCATTTAGAAACTCCATTTCGTCTTTACTAGTATTATTTTTGTTTGTTTTTTAAATTTATTTGCTGTTCTGAAACACTGAAGTATGACAAACACAAAAATATGAAATCAGGAAAGGGGTAAACACTTTTTCACACCACTGTATGTTGGTCACGCAATGCAATTTTTTGGTGATTTTAGGGTAAAAAGATCTGGGTTAAAAAATCTGTTTCTATCTAATGATTACAATAAATATTTGCTTGCACGTAAGATTTATTGAACAGTATACAATATCAAATACATGCATTCTTTTAGAATCAGTACAGACAAGGAAGCAAGAAAGCTAAATGATATACTAGCTGCATCACAGTGTGCTGGATTAATTAACATTTAAATGCTCTATGCAACAATTTCAGTTTTGTTAATCTTTTTCTTCAACAACTGCATGGTCTGTCACTTAAAATAATGAGATGTAAATATCTGTGTTTCACCAGTGTATCCTAATCCTGTATGTTGAAGGAGGTAATAAAGGAAGCACTTTAGTACCTTTCCTGAGCATTTTTAAAAATCAACAAAGTCGTTTTTTTGTAATGACATTACTAAGGTTACAGGAAACACGACAGTAAATGCTAAACATGAATGAACTGTTTCATGAAGAAATAAAGTATGGTGGGTGGAAGAAACACGAGAGAATTACTGAAGACAAAAATCAAAACAGGAATTTAACAATATGCACAGAAGTAATTAAAATGTTAAATATTTAACATAACAAAAAACAACAAAGAAACAACCCTGAACCTAAACTCAAACTGTAATATATTCACCAATAATTCCAAACCCAGAAAAAGCAAAATGGCAGGGAGATGACAGAAGTAGCTGATGATTTCCTACAGCTTTACTTAGAGCCATTTCTCACTATTTGTCATGTACACATATTGTATAACTGCAACAAACAAGTATTTGTCATTAGAACTGTGATGTAAAATTGGTACCTTTTCAGTGGTGGATAAGGCTCAATGTTTATTTATGATAAGCACTTACATTAAAATAAATGTTCCCGTCCCAATGAACCAACAGTATACACATCAACTTAAAACATTAAATTATGATATTTAAAACAAGCAACAAAATCAAAATGCTTTTGGAAACTGTAATCTCAGACTCTTACAATTAAAACCATAAATCTCAGGTTTAAATGGGGAAATGCATTACATGTCTTCACGCTCTGCTATAAGTGATTAAAAACATACTACAAATTTTTAAATTTTTTTTAATTTAGTTTTAATTGATATCTATAATATTCAAGATGCTTTTTGTATAAAATTCATTAAAAAGTCAAAAGTACACATCAACACAACATTAAAAGAGAGCAAAACAAATATTACTGTGACAATATGTAAAGACCTCGTGTCTCTAATCAGTGTTTCCTCAGGGATGTCCTGTGGGTTATCAGGCCTCAGCTGTTTCTGTGGAGCAAATGAAAAATGGGTGCTGGATGGATCAGTTAAATTTAAATAAAAACCAGTGCTGTCACCGTTAATCTCGTTAACGTGAACCGATCCATGTTAACACGTCAAAACTGGCAAATCCCCGTTAACGAGTTAACGAAGATTAGTCCTTGTGAGGGGTTACTCGGCATTAGCGCGTTCATGCAGACGCTTTAACGCCGTCATCACGACTAACACGATTAATAATTAACTCATCTGGAGAACAGACTGATTCAAAATCCTCTGAATGTCTCTGTCAATGCATTTCAGCCAGTTTGTCCGAAGTTTGTCTATTCTGGACTACAGATGGGTTGAGTGCATTAAAAATGTTTATCGTGTTAACTTTGATGACGCATATTATCGTGATTAATGCTAACAGCACTAAAAACATTGTTCAAAATAATCAGAAAAATAGTTCATGATCACAGCCTTTTAAACAATTTGTGACATTTTAAGATTTACCCAGTGTGGTTACTTTTTTCATCTTGATCGCCATTAAGTTCATCACAGTGTTTCTTCACCATCTCAAGATGTTTCAAAACATCTAAAAACAAAGTATTTATTAAATATTTATTGTTAGTGTTTATATTGAGAGGATTCCTAATACTTTATATATTCTGTTTACCTGGCAGTGAGCAGGCCTCAGTCTTGAGTGAGTGTTCAATGGATTCCTTCATGGTTTCCTCCAGTGTCCTCAGGACAGTTTCCTAATTTATCATCAAAACCTTTGTTACTTTTCAGTTACTTTTGTTACTTTTTTACTGTTCAGACAATCCATCAAGCGGTGCGGCTTCGTAGCTTACCAAAGTCGTACTAAAACATTTTTTGACAGGTTTTTGAATGTCGTGTACCACATGAAACGGTTGGAGGTCAGTAAGCACAACCAGAATTCATACATAGGGCGCACTGGATTTTTGAGAAACTAAAGGATTTTAAGTGTGCCTTATAGTGCAAAAAATAAGGTAATTCACCTCTTTCTTACCTTTGTAGCATCCTTTCATGTTATTCTTGATTGTCTCTGTCAGACTGTTGTAGATCCATTTCTTTTGTGTGAGGATGATTTTGTTGAGCTCTGTCTTCATTTTTTTCTCCTTAGGAACATGAAATACAGATTAACATTATTTAAAACAGCATTAAGGTAAAATAACTACAAGTTCAGTGTTTGAATGACTTTCTAATAATAGCTAAGCTAACAGGTTCATGGATAGGGAAGTTCTTTTACCTCTGTCTGGAGAAATGTCAGTTGCAGTTTGACATTTTTGTACTTTTCAATCAATGAATCAGTGTTGAGTGAAAACGCATCAATGGCCCCATTGAAATTTCCACATTTTAGGTCGTTTCTGAATGGGGCAAAGATATGGTTTATAATAGCAATATTAGCAAGTTTATGATATATTGCAATTTGGATACATGTATTGTTGTACATATTGGTGCTGTTCAGAATTAGATTATTCTCACGGGAAGGTGTTTCTGAATTTTTCATCAATGCTTTCAGTCAAACAAGACGCTAATATCATGTTGAGGTCTTTTCGCTTCCCTTTTTTTGGTTTCTGGATGCCAACATTCCTAACTGCAGACTTTAGCGTCTTGTGAAAAGATCTGCCACTTGTTTTCTGAAACAAAACAGAATTTTTATTTAATTTTTTTTAAACACATGGTCACAAAGTATCCTGAGGTTTTGATCCAGTTGTAATTAAAACACATACACTGGGGTATAAGAAGGGCTTCAGTTTTTTTTCACATGCTTTTTTTGATTTTTCAACTCCCTCACTTAGGCATTGTTCAAAAGCTTTTGTAATGTCTTCAATTGTTTTTTTGACTCGATTAAGTTGGATGCTCAAGTTTCCCTCAAGGACTGCACACACATCGTTTTTTTGTTCAACCTGAAATAAAAGAAAGATCATTATTTAAAGCAGTAAAACATAACTTATTGGCTCTCTACTCGTTTTTGAGGTGGTCTTGACAAACCCAAGTTTTTATGAATCTCATGCATAAGTTCAGTCAGATAGGTCTGTCATCATTTCAATTCAATTCAATCTTTATTGGCAGACTTCATGTCCATAAAAACAAGACAGAAACACACACACAACCCCCCCCCCCCAACACAAGGTATAAACCATTAAATATATATATGTATATAAATAAGTATATAAAGCATTTGTAAAAATATAAAACCATAATATACATGAAATACAATTACTTAAAATAAATCAATAAATACACAAACACTTTCACCAGTGCTTTCTCAGACTGGATGAGTAACGGGAACCACTCACTGTCGGATCTGTAAGTGCTAAAATTATACTGTTACTCGAACCATCCAGTCGTTCTCTAAAATTGAACATTAACTTTCTTAAAAGTGCTTTAAAAGTCCAAACACCCACAGCTACAAACATCTGGTTGGCACTACCACTTCTAGGTATCCTGCAAAGGATTCTCATCGCATCATTATATGCAACATGCAGCTTCAGCATGCTACATTGTTTGTAGGATGACCACAAGGGGGCAGTATATAGCGGTGTGCAATACGCTTTAAACAAAGCCCCTTTAACTGGAAGTGAACAAAAGCTGAATTTGCGTGCAATAGTATTTGCCTGCACATAGAGCTTACATCGTTGTCTGTATATGTCATCATCATCATCATTCATTTGCTCAGTAATAAAGTGACCGAGGTATTTCACCTTTTTATGAACTTCAAGAGTTTTTGTGCCAGTTTAAACAAAGGGAAATTTAGCTGTTTATCCTGCTTGGTTGTACATATCAAAACAGCACTTTTAGCAGCATTGTACTCAATGTCATATTGCACACCATATTCAGTACAGACATTAAGAAGATCCTGTAACCCAGCACTGCTTGGACTAAAATCAACCAGGTCATCTGCATACATAAGATGATTTATCAATGTTTTACCTAATATACACCCAGTGTTACAGGCTCTCAGCTGTATGGACAAATCATCAACATATAAATTAAATAAAATTGGAGACAAAATCCCACCCTGTCTGACACCATTGCTGACACCAAAGGGGGCAGAAATACTGCTTCCCCATTTAACCTGCGTGTTCTGATGAGCGTACCAGTAAGAGAGAATCCTCACGATGTATTGAGGAACTCTATACTCCGTGTCTTCAATTTATCAAAAAGTTTTCTGTGGTTCACTCGATCAAAAGCCTTAGAGGCATCAATGAAACACATGAGGACAGATGAATTTTTAGCCCTATACAAACTGACTATTTCCTTGAGTGCATATATGCACATGTCAGTGCCGTGCTTTGGTTTGAAGCCAAACTGATTATCCAGAGAAGAGATGAACACACTAACTCTATCAAACAAGATTCTTTCTAACACCTTAGATAAAATACTGGCTAGTGCAATTGGCCTGTAATTATCCAAACAGCTCACTTTTGCAGCTTTGTCTTTCATAACTGGTACCAGTAAAATACACAGCATTGAGTCTGGTAATATGCCATGAATCATAAACCCAGTGAAACAGAGTGCTAAAAGAGGAGCTAGCCTTAAACTAGCATGTATTAAATGTTCTGCAGTGATGTGATCCAAACCAGAAGCTTTATTATCAGACAACCTATGAATGGCTTCATATACTTCATGTGTCCTTACACTTATTGTGTCATTACTCATGTCAAGATTGTCCTCATATGGATCACTTTTTATACAGTTAAACAACGCACTGTGGGACTTCCAGTTTATGTGACTATGGCGTAGGTCACACCGAGCGCAGCTCCTGCAGAGTCTAGTTATTATCTAGCATTTCCAGGCACATTTTGAGGGGTTTTTTTTGTATAGTTCCGAGACAAGACTGTTTTTGCTTTTTGTGTTTAGAATGTCGCGTAAGGTTAATAAGAGCGCAAGCACCTCTCAGCCGAACTTGCGGCCTGCTGCTAACACTGCATCCCCGCCTCGTGGTAAAACTTCGCCACTGCCTGGGTCGCCCGACACGCCGCTCGTCGATACGGAAAAGTTCACGAAGGCTGAACTCCTCTCTGAACTTCGTGAAGAAATTTCAACACTGTTTAAAAAGGAACTGACGGCAGCGTTTGCGGAGAATCTCACGTCTATCAGGTCCGACATACAGCAACTAAAAACGGACCTTTCCTCAGATATAACTACCATGGAAGGAATTTGCTGGCCTCAGAAGCACAGTTACGGAGATGGAACATTCTCTCTCCACATGCACGGATGATATTGTCCACCTCCAAGCCAAAGTGGATGCGATGTCAAAGGAGTTTGCCAAATTGGAGAATAAATGCAAGGATTTGGAGTCCAGGTCTCGCCGCAATAATATCCGCATTGTTGGTGTGCCAGAGGAGAACGTCCTGTCTGCTACAGATGTGTCCGTGCTGTTGATGGAGGCGTTTCAGCTTGGGAAGGAGCCGCTTGTAGACAGAGCCCACCGAACTTTGGCCCGCAAACCTAACACCGGTGAACGTCCCCGCGCTATGGTTGTGAAGCTGCACTATTACACGGACTGTGCTAGGATTCTCCAGAAGGCCAGGGAGCTGCAGAGGGTACAGATAAATAATATGACCATTTCTGTGTTCCCCGACCACACCGCTAAGACAGCACGGGCCCGTGCGGCTTTCAATGAGATCCGTCGCCAGCTTCAAATCCAAACATCATTGTGGTAAGCTAAGTTTGTTACTCTGCCAAACACTTGTTTTGTTTTACCTGTCTAATAGTAAAATATAATTGTGTTATTTTTATTTTTATTTGTGCCTTTCAATCTATTGAGAAATGACTCTGTTGGAGCTTTGGTTTGATACGGTTCGTTTCGTAGTCGGGAACGTTTTTGTTCAGATTGCTCCAGGTGGGAGCGTGAACTGCCGTCTCCATCGTTTGGGGATGGGGGCTTTTGCTGTGCAGGGGGGAGGCGGGAGGGTGTGTTTGACGTGTTATTATTATTTTTATTCTGAAGCTGTACTTCTGTTGTTGAAGAAATAAGTATTTTCTCTTTTATCTTTCTGCAATGATCAGCACTTCAGGTCAGTCCTTAGGCAATAGTGGTATTAGATTTTTAACTTGGAACGTCAAAGGTATGAATAGCCCAATTAAACGATCTAAAATATTCTCGCATCTTAAACGTTTAAAGAGTGATGTAATGTTTTTGCAAGAGACCCATTTGCGAAATAGGGATCATCTTAGGCTCAGGTACCCATGGGTGGGACATACTTTCCATTCAATGTTTAATTCAAAAGCCAGGGGGGTGGGGATCTTAATAAACAGAAGGGTACAGTTTACAGCCTCTGAGATTAAAGCTGACAAAAACGGGAGATATTTGGTTGTTGTAGGCACCATGTACAATGTACCCGTCCTCTTAGTCAATGTGTATGCGCCGAATTTTGATAATCCAGGTTTTACAGATGCACTTTTGAGTAGTCTCCCTTCCCTTGATACTCATCTTTTGATATTGGGTGGTGACTTAAACTGTGTTATTGATCCTGCCTTAGATCGCTCGAATCCTCGGACCCTGACCCAATCCTCTATGTCCAAGTCTATTTCAGAGTTTATGTTTCAGAATGGTTTTGTAGATCCCTGGAGGTTTTCTAACCCTACTACCAGAGCGTACTCTTTCTTTTCTCAGGTACATCAGTCCTTTTCGCGGATTGATTATTTTTTTGTGGACGGTTCCCTTATTCCAAAAGTACTGTCATCTACATATCATCCAATTGTCATTTCCGATCACGCACCACTTAGCGTTGACATCAAGCTCATAGCCCAGTCCTCTTTTTCCTCACCCTGGAGATGAACTCTTTGTTGTTTTCGGATGAGGGATTTGTTACCTTTATCAAATCCGCAATTGATGAATTTATGGTGTTTAACGACAGCAATACTGTTACGAGGTCATTGCTTTGGGAATCTCTTAAGGCATATGTGCGTGGGCAAATAATCTCTTTCTCTGCCCATTCCACTAAAAACCACAAAGCCAAACTTCAAACTTTGACTACACAAATTTGTGACATAGATAGACATGTTGTTGCCAATCCCACTCCTGATTTGCATAAAAGACGACTTGACTTGCAGACCGAATTTGATTTACTTTCTACGGCAGATGCTGAACGTCTTTTACTTCGTGCGCGTGCGACTTGGTGATAAGCCCAGAAGGCTTTTGGCCCATCAGTTAAAACGTCAGGCCTCTTCTCGATTAATTTCTCAAATTAAAGATGCGGCAGGCAACTTGGTCTCTGATCCAAAGGAAGTAAATGAGGTGTTTAAGAGGTATTATTCCTCCCTATATGAATCTGAATCTGCTGCTGACGCCTCTGAGGTGGATTCTTTTTTTAACGGTCTTACAATGCCCACTGTCGATCCTGTTATAGCTGAACAATTAGATGCCCCTTTTAGGTTGGATGAAATTGTGCATGCAATCAAGACCATGCACAATAGTAAGGCACCAGGACCTGACGGGTTTTCAGTTGAATTTTTAAAAACATTTATAGACAAGTTAGCCCCACTACTTCTTTCAGTGTATAATGAATCTTTTGAACGTGGTCTATTGCCCCCTACATTGTCTCAAGCACTAATTACTGTTCTCTTAAAGAAGGGTAAGGATCCTACGTCTTGCACCTCATATAGGCCTATTTCACTGCTGAATGTGGATGTTAAAGTCTTGGCAAAAATTTTAGCAATTTGCCTTGAAAAGGTTCTTCCTACTATTATTTCAGATGAACAGAATGGCTTTATTAAAGGCCGCCAGCTGTTCTTTAATGTCCGCACGTTTTTGAATGTCATTCTTTCCCAACACTCGACCACTAATCCAGAAGTAGTTATCTCACTTGACGCTGAGAAAGCTTTCGATCGTGTAGAGTGGAGCTTTCTCTTTGCGGTCTTACAAAGATTTGGTTTCAAGGACAGATTCATTTCATGGATTCGACTGTTGTACAAGGCACCCCAAGCCAGTGTCTATACAAATGGTGTTTCCTCCGGCTACTTCTCATTGTCACGCGGCACGAGACAGGGTTGCCCCCTGTCCCCCCTACTTTTTGCTATTGTAATTGAACCCCTATCTATAGCTTTGAAGGCCCTTCCTCATTTTCATGGTATTTCCCGGTCAGGCCTTGACGTAAAATTGTCTTTATATGCAGATGACCTGCTTCTTTATGTTTCTGATCCCTTATCTAGCATACCATCGATTGTGTCTCTATTAAACAAGTTCGGCTCTTTGTCAGGTTACAAAATAAATCTTCTTAAAAGTGAATGTTTCCCCATAAATTCTTTAAGTCTTACACATAAACAATCTGACATTCCTTTTAGACTTAGCCCTGCCGGCTTTAAATATTTGGGAGTTAACGTGACTCGTACTTTGTCTTCTCTATACTCTTCCAATTTCTCCCCTTTAATGACTCAAATTCAATCAGATTTTCACAGATGGAAATCGCTACCTTTGTCCCTAATTGGTCAGATCAATGCTGTAAAGATGAACATTTTGCCTCGATTGTTATTTCTGTTTCAGAATATTCCTATATTTTTACCTAAAACTTTTTTCAAAAAGTTAGACCACCTAGTTACATCGTTTTTGTAGGGAGGGAAACATCCCAGGGTGAGGAAATCATTATTACAGAGACTGACATTTGATGGTGGTCTTGCCTTGCCTAACTTTTTATTTTACTATTGGTCCTCTCATATTCACAAATTGACCCATTTGCTTGAATCTCAAGAACTGCTGTGGTGCAAACTGGAGCGCCTGTCGTGCACTTCCTCATCCTTAGAAGCTTTATTGTTCTCTCCACTTCCACTTAAGCCTTCTCATTTCACCCAAAATCCCGTGGTACAGTCTAGTCTAAGGATCTGGTCACAATTCAGGAGTCATTTTAAGTACATCTCTGCATCAGTACACATGCCCATCACACAGAACCATCTGTTTACTCCTGGCCTCATTGATGGTACCTATGTACAGTGGAAGCGTCATGGTATTAACACGTTTAAGGATCTCTATAAAGATGGCACTTTCTTAACTTTTTTAGACCTGTGTTCAGAAACAAATCTTCTGGCTGCCAATCTATTCCGTTATTTTCAGGCACGGCATTGTACTTCTGCTCTCTTCCCCTCCTACCCTCTTCTTCCAAATGTCCAACCGTGAGAGGAATTCCTATCCCTTAAACCCAATAAGAAGTCAATTATATCTTTAATATATAAACAACTTATGGATTTAAATGTCCATTCAGTTGCTAAAATTAGGGGGGCTTGGGAGCGGGAGTTAGGAGTAATTTTTTCGGATCAGCAATGGGAGAAAGCAGTATCCAATGTCCGTTATAGTACGTCCTGTGCCAGGTTATAACTTATCCAGTTCAAGGTGTTGTACAGGGTTTACTATTCAAAGTCTCGTCTGTCTGAGATTTACCCACAAGTGATGGAACAGTGTGAGAGATGTCATGCCACCCCATGTGACCTGGGCCATATGTTCTTTCTGTGTCCAAGACTCCATGGCTTCTGGAGTCAGTATTCAGTTATTCTTTCCAAGGCTCTTGGGACCCAAATCTGCATGGACCCTTTTCTAGCTGTTTTTGGGCTTCCAGTCAACACTGGTCTAACCGACCCTACACACTTCAAAATATTAGCCTTTACATCACTTTTGGCTAGATGTTGCATCTTACTCCTTTGAAAATCTTCAAAGCCACCTTCAGTTTCTTTTTGGTTTAGAGATGTGATGTCATTTCTTAAATTGCAAAAGATAGGCCTTGTGGCAAAGGGCAAATACAGAGAATTTTATCGTATCTGGGGCCCCTTCGTAAACTATTGCAAGTCATTAAATGCTCTACCAGCTGATTAATAACATATCCCCCCCCGCCCTTTTTTTTTGTGTGTGTGTTTTGGGGTTTGTTGTTTGTGTTTGTTTTGGGTTTCTTCTTAGGTTTTGTTTTGTTTGTTTGTTTTTTCAATTTTATTTAAGCGTGTGTGTGGGTGTGCCTGTGTGTGTGTATTATCGTATCTGTTCATGTAAGAAAAACTAAAAAATATGTGAGGGGAACAGATTGTATTATCATTGTAAACTAATGTACACTTGTCTCTCAATAAAAATATGAAAAAACAACAACAAAACAACGCACTGTAATGCTGTCTCCATAATGCTGCAATGTTATCTGCCCCAGAAACACCCTCAACAGTTGATGGTAGAGATGGTTTACAGTTATTAAGAGCTTTCACCTCTTTCCAAAAATCTGCCATATTATTACACAGCATTTTCCTGGCCAAAGAATCTGCTTTCAGCATTTGCTCATTTTTAGTTATAAAGCGAACAGCGTACTTATATCTGGCATTCGCACATTTTTTCTGTTCAAATTCTGGGCCTTGCATTTGTCTGCCTCTGTCTATTCATTATGTCACTTCCATTTTCCCACACTATTGACCTCATTACCCTAGTCCAATAATTTTTTCTTTGCCTTCTGCAGGCCAATCAGTCTCTGTTCTCTGTGCTTTTATATGCTCTTCTGTCATTCTGCCTTACAGACTCTCATCCATGCAACTCGCCTCCTCCCCATCTTCACCTCACCCTTCACTCAGAGCTAGGGCTGGGTATCGTCACTCATTTCTAGAATCGCTTCGATTCCGATTCACAAGGTCCCGAATCGATTTGATCCACAATTCGATTCGATTCAATTTGAATCGGGAAATTTTGCCTCAGACATAATTCAGATCATGCATCAGTACATTTCTATATTTTTACATCTATAAAAAGAAATCTGACACTTGTGAGACATAATCAAAGGTGTGAGCGTCACAGCAGATGCCTTTGTGTCAAAGTAGCTGAGGATAAAACACAGAAAAACATGAAGGTGATTTTCCTGGCCTGGGATTTTATAAAAATATTCTGCAGTCGATCAAAAACAAAACAAAACCATTAATAACCATATGAACATTATGTGATGATGCTGACATAAAGCAGAGCAAAGTTACAGCGGTTTTATTAGAGACACAGGTGAGCGTTTTGCAATTTTGCATAATTTTAAAAAGTTTAAATTTGTTCAGTATTGAACAGCAGAAATGAGGCTTTCTTTTCAGAAGTAAGTAAAAGGAAAAAACAGCGGCCGGCAGCGCTGTAAACAACGGTAGATTTGTGCATAACAAGCAAGCGAATAATGCAGAAAAAAGATTTTTAGACAGGAAACTGATCTTGAAGTACAGAGAGAGAGCTGTGCATGTAGTGTGATTTTATCGAGGTGGCAGCAAAACAATTAGAGGGAATTCATGACGATGTTTATGTGAAGCGTAGTTTGCTGCTTCTTTTGCTGCTGGTTCAGTCAATATTGTTTGGAGAGAGATACAAGCTGCAGCTTCAGAATCAGGACAAAAAGGGCGTAAACACAAAGCGTGGACCCGCCAACGGATCAGAATCAGCCAGCTGTCGGCATTCAGCCCCGACCGTGTCCCTGCCGTCGGGTGAGAAAGGCGACATCTCACTGATTCTGATCCGTCGGCGGGTCTGCGCTTTGTGTTTACGTCTTTGTGCAGAATCCGTGTACCTGCTCTCATTTACTGTTTTAGCTGTTTGGTGGTTGTTGAAATTTTGTGAGGTTTAACCTGAGATTCTGGTGTTTGGGCAAAATAAATTTATATTAAAAAAATCAATTCAGGATTTTAATGAATCGATATCACGTTATCCAATCGATTTTAATCGATAAATCAAAAATCAAAACCCACCCCTACTCAGAGCCCCATCCAAACTACCATCTTCACTACCCCAACAATCTAGACTCTCGGGGTCCTGTCCTAACTCCCATCATTTCATCTGTGCTCTCATTGGTTCACTGGAGTCTCATTGGTAAATAACTATTTAATCAAATTCTGTATCTCAATAAATAATATTCAGTTCTTCCAAATAATCTCTCACCTTTCGATCACTAATAATAAATTACCACATATAGACTTATGATGTCCAGTATCCCACATTTTCAGTGAAGGTCAGCATGCCTTACAATATATGTTAGTAAACTTTAGTGGCTATGAACATTTTTATTTTATGTATTTTTTATGACCTTTAAGAAGATTATGAATGAGGCTTTATTGCCTGATCTTACCAATTCTCCACTTCTGGCCCCTTGAATCAAAGACAGAATCCCATAAGCTCCAGACACATAGTTTAAGGTCTCTGAATGAGCGTCATTTAGATTTTTCAAAATTTCCTTAAGTTTCAGTATTTCTGTAAAGAATTGAAAAAGAAATATAAATCTGAGCAATACATTTTCTGTTACACAAAAACATACCATCACTGGTAGTGACTTCACCTACCATTGACATCTGGATTTACATTCTCCCCTTTGAGGAACTCTTTGGAGCTCACTGTGAAGACTTGGAAACAATCCTCACTGAAGTGATTCTGAGAACATTTTTGTTAGTCAGTTTTTATTTTTTGGGCAGTTTTAGAAGATAATTGTTTTAGATTTTGCTGTCAGATTGTAAATTTACCGTAATCATTTTCCGCTTTTTGAATTCCTTCATCACTGCATTCTTGGTTTTCTTTCTTTTAGAAAGGAAAAAAAAAAGGGATATAAAAGTAATTTATTATTAGTATTGAAATGAAAAATTTCTATTATTCTCATTTAAGGTGTAAGCATTTGTGTACATACTTAGTTGTGGCACCGTAAAGAAAACTTCCACTGAACAGTCTAAAACTAGATGAACTTATTTCAGCCTCAGTAGTTGAAAAAATAACTCCTTTTGCAGGTGGTGATAACGCCAAGAGCATGAAACAGGATACGCATTGTTCAGTTAGGTTTCAGAGCGAGCTGCGTGATGTGTTGTATGAGCACTTTCGGACTTCCTCCCTTTTTCTGGGAATAAATAAAGGTGTGAGAGCTGCACTTCTGTTTCAGAGACTGCATGACGGCGCCTCACTGCGTGTGCTCTCTCTCATGCGCATGATAATAAAGAATGTTCTTTACAGCTGAATGTGTCTGTGGACTTTGTTAATCAAATTTCCACAACAGTATTTATCTAATTAGAAACTTATTAAAACACATATCCATAGATTTTTTTTTAAATGTATAACTTTTAATAATGACTTTTAAACATTAAAGCAACAAAAAAGTGAATCATATGGTCACCATGTGTATCTGTAACTATCTGTGTAACTTTCTTTGTAATTTGATTTTTTTTGTATATTTGACTTACATATCATCTGGTTTTTCATGATCTGACTTGGTGCAGATAAAATGAATTTGTTGACACTCGCCACCATTTCCCAGCAGGCTGCTGGCATCTTCCAAGATGTCACAGGCTTCTCTTTCTGATGCTGCTCGAGTCATTTCAGTCACAATCCAAACTGTAGAACAACTGGCAATAAACTGAAAAGGAAATGAATGTATGTAAATTATAAATAACTAATGCTTTGAAGAAAGGTGACATGACTTCTGTGAATTACCTCTGTCCACATTTGATCTCTGCTTCTGTTAGAGTCACCGTTTCCAGGAAGGTCCACGAGTGTGACATGATCAAGAAAATCATTGTCTGGCACTTTGACAGTCACACACTTCACAAGTGGCCAGTACCACCTCTTTACTTCTTCTGTCTCATTTGACTCACTTCTTGTATATCTCACAAATTTTTCAGACAACCCTTCAGCCTGCAAAAACAAACAAACAAGACAAATACAAGTCAATTAAATGTATGTGCTCATAAAAAAGATTTTAATGATTGCATGAAAAAGAAGATGGGAAATTAAAATAAGACATCCTATCTCAAAAATCTGAAATGAAAACCAGGAAAATAAATCCAAAGTAATTTGATTTTTTTTATTTAAAAAAAAGAAAGAAAGGAAACCTTTTTCATATTTTACTGTGGATCACAGTAAGTGGCCTGGTTCTTATATAGTGATTTCTTTTACTGCATGTAAACATTTAAAGCACTTTATAAAACTTGCCTCATTACCCAAGCACTTTTTTCTGGGTATGTTATTTCTAGCTAACATTTACAAACATTCATTCTCTGATGGATGCATCGAAGATCAACTGGGGGTTTGTAGATATTTGGCATGCAGACTTGAGGGAGCCAGGGATTAAACCACCAACCCTGCGATTAGTAGGTGACCTGCTCGACCTTCTGAGCAGGAGTTTTACAAATGTGAAACTCTTCAACACCTCCACAAAGAAAACTGCAAGCTCCATAGTAACAGGATAATCAGACAGCAACAGGATAGTAAACCATAAAATTTTAACCACCACAATTTCACTTGTTTTTTTGTTTCTTGTTTGATGGATGTCAAACATTCTGGAAATGAGGCCTATTAACATATTGCCGACATATATCTGCTCAGCAATATCTGCTTCATCAGTGCTTTGTCTCTGTCTGCACTTTCCATTAGGGAGGCATTACATAGCGTGGACATCTTCCTGCTGCAAAGGTGCAGCATCAGGGTAGCTTAACGCTGCTTGGGTAACTATTGACTGCTCACTATGTGATGTTCATAAGCCAGACACTGCTATGTATCTCACCCAAACTGTGGTCTAATATATGCTTTAAACTGCAAGTATTCCTTTGTTCTAGAAGAAGAACCAGATTTTATTTTGGTCTGTATTACTGCACTTACTGAGTCACTTTCCAATTTTTTTATCTTGGGCTTCAGAAACTCTGGAATATCTCTGAAATATTTGTTGTCCATGAGGCTGTGAGTGGATCTTTCTTTCCACTCTTCTCCATACAGCGCTGATAACTTTCCATCAGGGTCAAGACAATCATCATTACCACCACCATCATCATCATCATCATCTTCATGATATTCAAGAGCCTGTTTTAAGGACTGCACCTCATTTTCCCAGTCCTAAAAAAAAAAATTAGATCTTAATTTTAGTAAAGCAGTTTTCTAAGACATTACTTTACTTCAAGAATCACCATATTCATATTTCATTTTACCTCTTTTGTAATGAACTCAATGTGTGCCTCATACTTTGATCCATTAGTAGCCTCCACCTTTATCATCACTGAGGTACATGCACTGACACTTCCAGAAGGCAACAGGCCCTCCTTATTTATGATGGCATTGATTAAAGAGCTCTTTCCAGCCCCAGTTTTACCAAAGACACCAACCAGGTGTCTCCTTTCTGTCTCCAAATCCTTGATTTTATCCCTGTTGAAAGAGTTTAAATATGGATTAACTCACCCATTCTTAGGAACATTAAACTTAAAATGTGGCAAAATCAGAAAGATTTCCAAAAGGTTGATTCTGTTCATCTGGACTTGGCGTTTTCAGTGGGAGAAACGTTTTATCACTAATCCAAGTGACTTCTTCAGTTTCAGCTGACTGCAGGTTTCCTCAGGCTTATAAACTAGCCCACTGAATGAACAATGGACTGTGAGGTCACTTCCTTGATGATTAATATGCAAATTGTCATGACCATTTATCAACAACCACTGATCAACTAATGGGATCTACTTACCTGGATGATTGAGATTTATTTTTGAAAATTTGTTTAAAAAAAACTATTACAATGTTTAGACCTGATATTTATAATTTCACGTCTCTGAAGACAACATGTGTGGAAAAACATGAAATATTAATCAGTATTCAAAAGCTACTGATCACCTCTGAAGTGTGAAATGATGGATTCTGGTACAATTCACCTTAACAATGGAATGAACTGAATCACAGCTCCATGTTGAGCTCTGACAGAGTTTAAATCTTTATACTAAATTACAGCAAAATGTTCCTCCAACTGTTTCTTTTTGCAAACACTTACTTTCTAGATTTTTTTTTTAAAAAAAATTGCCTTCCTAACCTTTCTGAGACATGGTGACATCAAATACAAAATTACCCAATTACTTCTTAAAATGGTGCATTTTCTCAGCTTAGGAATTTGATATGTTTTTGTGTTCTGTTCTGTCCAACAAAAAAAAGGAAACCTTTATTACTCACTTTAGGAAAAGTTTGAGCTTGTCACGGCCATGTAGTCCTTCACTGACATGTCTCATTATCTCTTTGACCTCAAACAGTATTTCTTTTTCTGTCAAAGTGAAAGTAAAAACTAATTAGTAGAAAACAGGAAGCAGTGTAATGCAAAATGTGGCCCACTGATATTCAAAAACAGTAAAGAGTGTGGATTTTACAAGTTCATACTATAGCTATTATATTTAAAAAATGCACATTAGTACTTTTCATATACCTGACTGTGATCCTGCTGCACAGTTGTATTGTCGTTTAGGAGGTGGTTGCCATTGGCTGGACTCACCCTGAAAATGATCTGAGTTTCTCTTTCCTTATTGGATAAAAAAAAATCTTTCAAGATTGAAAATTGTGATCACGGTGTATTTTAGATACACCGCAAAAATGCTGCAAAAATGATGAAAATAAATACATCAGATGTATTAATATGAGAATGAGACAAATTTTTCTCACCTTTTTCACTTATGGATGGCAAATCCTAAGAATAAATGTAAATATTTGACTTTCGTATTTGAAATTAAATTACTACACATGTATGCATATTTGAACTTATACAGGAAACCATCGCAACTGTACAGAAACAGTTTGTTCTTTACCAAACTGCGATTAAAAAAAATGGAAAACTTTCATATTCTTACCTGTTAATAAACATGATTGCATGAGTCAACTTTTCAGCCTCATTCAGTGCCAGTGACACAGACCTTGAGAACAGTTGGTGACCACCCCATCAATGGCAACCGCCAGCTGTTAGGCCAGGGGTAGGCAACTCCAGGCCTCGAGAGCCGGTGTCCTGCAGGTTTTAGTTGTCCTTGATCCAACACAGCTAATTTAAATGACTAAATTACACCCTTAACATTTCTTTTAGTTCTCCAGACGCCTTGTAATGAAGTAATCCTTTGATTCAAATGTGGTGACACAGGGTGATATCTAAAACCTGCAGGACACCCGCTCTCGAGGTCTGGAGCTCCCCACCCCTGTGTTAGGGTAAAATGTTGTATTAGGTATCAGGTAACTACATCAGTTGTTTAGTGGTTGGTGGTTGTAAGGATTTTAAGTCACAGACTGGTCTCTAGGCTTGTGTGACTGGGGCTTTACTTTGACTCAGGTCACTTTAGCGCAGTGGTTCCCAAACTTTTTTTGCTAGGCCCCCTTTGTTTTATTAGAAAAATGTTTGCCCCACCCCCCACCAGTAGAGAACGTGATTTAACTTTTTCTGCACCGCTGGGTGAATGAGACGCTGACAGATCATTTTTTTTCTTTCTATCGGGTTTGATTTCTTTACTCGAAGAGATCAAATTATTGGTGGGGATAATTCAATAATCGCTGGATATTGGTGGGGACATGTCCCTTCTGTCCATGCCAAATCTACGCCATTGGTTTCTGAATTAAAAATCAAGAATGTGGCATACTGTTTGTCCGTGATATGGAGAGCCCAGCGCATGCTCCCGATGCAGGGAAAACCAATTCTGCAGAGGAGACCTACCTTGGCACTTGTGCAGGTGAAGCCAAAGGGACGATATGCTAGTCTTTGGCTTGAAAGGTTGGTTTGGAAACATATTTGGCGATCCTTCATCTCCTGCTTTGCATTTGTGTGGATGCCCCGTCAAAAACCTGTCCATTATGCGTTCTATTTTTTTTTCCTTTTCATACCACCACCATATTTTACTGTAGGTAGCAGGTGTTTTTCTTGGAAAGGCGTTTTCTTTTTCCTCCATGCATAACTCCCCTTGTTATGCCCAAATAGCTCAAGTTTAGTTTCATCAGTCCACAGCACCTTATTCCAGAATGAAGCTGGCTTGTCCAAATGTGCTTTAGCAAACCTCAAGCGGCTCTGTTTGTGCTGTGGGCAGAGAAAAGGCTTCCTCTGCATCACTTTCGCATAAAGCATCTCCTTGTGTAAAGTGTGCCGAATGGTTGAACGATGCACAGTGACTCCATCTGCTGCAAGATGATGTTGTAGGTCTTTCGTGCTGGTCTGACAAATGGTGGACTATGACTGTTCTCACCATTCGTGAGAATGGTGTCTATCCGAGATTTTCTTGGTCTGCCACTTCGAGCCTTAACTTGAACTGAGCCTGTGGTCTTTCATTTTCTCAATATGTTCCTAACTGTGGAAACAGACAGCTTAAATCTCTGAGACAGCTTTCTGTATCCTTCCCCTAAACCATGATGGTGAACAGTCCTTGTTTTCAGGTAATTTAAGAGTTGTTTTGAGACCCCCATGTTGCTACTCTTCAGAGAAAATTAAAAGAGGAGGGAAACTTACAATTGACCCTCTTAAATGCTCTTTCTCATTATTGGATTCACCTGTGTATGTAGGTCAGGGATCACTGAGCGTACCAAGCCAATTTGAGTTCCAAAAATTAGTTCTAAAGGTTTTGGAATCAATAAAATGACAACAGTGCCCAAATTTATGTACCTGCCTGATTTTGTTTAAACAATTATTGCACACTTTCTGTAAATCCAATAAACTTAATTTCACTTCTCAAATATCACTGTGTGTGTCTCCTATATGATATATTTAACTGACATTTTTATTGTAACAACCAACGATTTATACAGGAAAATAATGACTATTAACAAGGTTGCCCAAACTTTTGCATTCCACTGTATGAATGAAGGAAAGCATGCTGGTTCATTATCTGAATTTCAGTAATCCCTACCTGATCGAAATCAGCTGTTTCTTTATAGTTTTGTTTGCAGAGTAGGTAAAGCTAAGTGCAAAGCTATGTAAAATGTTTACTTAAAAATGTAACTTGCAGTACAGATACTGAAGAGGAGTGTCATGAAACAGTTTTTTATACTTACTTGACCAGAAGTATTGACTGATTCCTTTTGTGGTTGAGTTGTATTTGGCTCTTCCTAACACAATAAAAACATTGCAAATCCAAATCAGCCTAAAAGTTAAAGAATTTTTCTGAATAATGTAATCTCGTATCAATGTGTGGGAAGGTGTGGTTTTTGCGGTGTTGTGGTGTGTTCAGGGAGGGGGGGCACAATAGGATATTCATGAATGTCCCCACACTAGTGATGTGATTTGGTATCCATCTGATACCTTGTAAACACAGGCCCAGTCTCAAAGATTCTGATACAGATACTGATGCTTTTTAATAATTAAGGTGGATGAATCATCAAATTGCTAAGTCTGAATGAATTTTCATGACCTGTTAGTGTTTTGGGGGATTTTTTTTCTTTGAATTATTAATTAAAACCAGGTAAGGCTACAGTCTTCTACATCTAGTTGTAGCTTAAATATAGTAACTTTACAGTATCCCTTTTACAGTTAACACAAAAGGATAATTGTACTCAAACAAATCCGAGTCGAAATCGGGATATTTGCTTCAATTACAGTAAATGTTGCTATGACACTTGAAAGCATCAGCATTTACACAGACAGCCAGGTTGCCTCTTTGATGAATTCGGGAGTAACAAAGAAACAGAAACTAGAATCCCCAAAAAGTTGATTCTGTTCATCTGAACTGGTTTCAGTGGGAGGAATGTTTTGTCACTCGTCCAAGTAACTTCTTCAGTCTCAGCTGACTGCAGGTTTCAGCTTCTGATTGTTATGGAGGCGAAGTTAATTGGATCCGCTCTCCCTACCAGGCAAATTCACCTGATGCAGGGAAAACAAATTCTGTCGGGGATAACTACCTTGGCACTGAATTTAAGCTGTTATAAATGACTTGTTGACTTAAAATTGGTCAAAAATAGGTCAATCATATCTTTTACAAAGAATATCAATTTAGAGATCATTCCTATCACAAAGTAGTAGTGATGTTAATTTATTATTAACAACAATATAAAATTATGCACAAAAGGAATTACTAATGTAAAAAAACAAAACAAAACGTGGTTTTATTTATATATGTTTATATATAAATATATACGGTGGCCTCTAGAGACAAAGCATGTACAAACTTTCTAGCGTTAACTGAACTTCCAAAACAGAGCTACCTAGATCACTTAAATTACACAATTGAAAGCATACGTGTATTGTTTGTGTATTTATACACAAGCACTCATATATATTCAAATAATTAAAAAAAATGTTCATTTACCTTTTACTACCACACACCAAATCCAGTTGTTGGTACTTGGTGGCTTGTGTAGCCACTAGGTAACAAAAGCTCAACACTGCGCGTTTTGGAGTTTGTACGTGTTTTGGAGTTTGTACGTGCTTTGTCTCTAGGGGCCACCGTAAATATACTTTTATTTATTCACTCCACATAAAATGTAATAAATAAATCATATAATACAAAAACCATCTATTCACAGTTCAACTTTTAACTGTTTAAATTTTCAGCTTTTTCCTTTTAAACAAATTTAAAGTGAAACAATACAAAACAATTAAATATAAATTAAAATATGAAAACAAAAAGAACATGCATATTCTCTGTCATATGGGCCTGCATGAATAAACTTTCTGAATCCTTTATCATCCGCAACAGAAAATAGTTGTGGATGATTACTATACCTTTCTAATGTGATGTTGTTGTCCCTGGCTCTCTTTCTCTCTCTCTCGCTCTGTTCCTGTGCTACTGCGAGTGTAACTACCGCCCCTCCCCCTCTCTTCCCAGCGCAAAGCACAAGGCTCGCGTGCAGAATGAAGCGGAAAAAAAGTGCGAGAAATGGCTCCCAATAAGGAGCCAGCTCGCAACGTTCACTTCCGTTCGTGACCGACACATCACTACAAAATAGCTGTTGCAATCAATTTTTGGCAAAGTAACTGGTATATCCAGGGGATTTATCCAGGATTTTTTTTCTTCAAGAGAGAGCTAGTCAAGAGCGCACCAGAAATAACAAATATAACAGCACCTTTCTATAAACAAAAAGAACTGGATTGATGAAAATATGAGTACAAATACGCATAACAAGATACTTAGAAAGCAGATCATTTCTTTATTTTATGTACAACCCCTTTGACTAAAGTCTATTTAATAATATAATTAAAATATTAGGCGTTAAAAAAACAAACAAACATTGAAAGTCACTCTTTGGGAGACACTCACATCCCCTGGCATCGATATTTCTCCCATGCGGCGATGATGGTCTTCTGGGGAGAGTTCCAGCCCGTCCAGAGGGGTCAGATTCTCAGCGTCTCCAAACTGAGCCAAACAGTTTTGTAGCACCTGCGTCTGCCGCTAAGTCAGGGCCTGCAGCTCTTTCAGATGACGTCGGAGCTCTGCTGCCTGCACCTGCTCCTGCTGCAAGGCCGCTATGCTGGCCATCATTTGAGCCAGTGCCTGAGCTGGCTGGAGGTTCTGCGGGTTTGACATGTCGTAGCGGGAAGCTGGGCACCACTGTAACACTCTGTTCCTGATCTCCGTTATGACGCACACACACAAGGAGACAGTTCTGTGTCACGTTTCAGTAATTCTTTTCATTCAGTTCACACTTCGCTTCACACTCTTCAACTCCCACTGGCTCAGCTCTCTCACTCCGCTCTCAGTTCATTCCTTTTCAGGCCCCAGCAGCTACTAAAACAGGGTGTGGCAGTCATCAGCTCTTTCTCCCAGCCTCCCCTGTTGCTGTAACCTGAACCCGCTGCTCCACCCCTCACGTGGTGCTAAACCACAAATCACACCCCACCATAAAATGACATATTGAAATTTAATATAATTAGCACACCATAATATTTCTAAAACAAATTCACCTGTAAGCATTAACCGTAAGTGACATTTTTCAGATGAAAAGTAACAAATGTGAAAGATTTAATTAATTAATTTCACTCTAGGTCCAGCTCTTGGGATCAATTTGATCTTTGTGCGATTTGATCATCAAGATGATACATACTTTCCTCGTCAGTTTAGACCCAAAGGTTTCTCCCAACATTTAGAGAAAAAGAGAAACTGTACAAATCCCTCCTGTGCTGAAGCAGAGTGACCTGTTTCCGTCTGGGTGGAAAGGTTATTCATAAAATTAGTTCGGAAATACTTTTTTAAAGGAGTTCTGCATTGGTGTATGAATTAAATGCATGTTAATTCTCTTTGTTTTTTATGCAACGTGTTAACAGGTTTCTCTTGCTTACACATTTTGTGTATTAAGTATAAAATCCACAAGTGATATTTTACTCTCTAAACATGGACAACATTTAGGCTGATCATGTTATAGTACGGAACAACATTTTAAGCTCTATTAGTAGCTCTTATGTTTCATAGTTAGCATTACATAAGTATATATATGTACCCACAATAAATGAAATATGTTCAACAAAACAAATGTAACAATTCACCTTCAAATGTCTCTGTTTTTTCACTTAGTTTCCATTCAGTCAGTTTTCTTTGCACAAAATCACCCATGACCAAAAATCCAACCTGAAAGATAAATTGTAATTTCCGCTAAACCATTCCTCCTTTATATACTAGACCTTTCAACTCCTTAAATTGATCAGTAGAGCAATTACATATATGGACAGATTCAACGTCAACGTTCAAATTAGTTAAAGGGGTGAAGTAGAAAAAGAAAGGAAAACAAAAAACTTTGCAAAATAAATAATAATATATTAAATAATAATAATAAATAAGAAAAAGTAAAATCACTTACAACAACTTCTGCTAGTATATGTATTTTGCACTATGTAAGAATGGTCCCCTCACATCACTGACACAGGTCACATGGTGACGTATTCTGGGTTTGTTTTTTCTACAGTCTCATTTATTTAGTGTCTTAGTATAATATTTACATTTTGAACTCAACAATCAAACTCCAAACACTCCAGTTCATTTCTGAAGCACTGTGTGATTACTCAGATAATTCTATTAATGTAGATTTAAAATAAATAAATAAATAAATGTTTTTTTTAGCAACTTGAGTTTAGATGTGTGGAGTTAGATATGTTACAGAAAGTGTTGAAAGTAATGCACATACCAGAGAGTGATACAAAGTGCACCCTGAGAAGGTTTTTTTTTTTTTTTAAAGTATAATAAACAGGTTTCTTATTTGCATAGGGAAAAAGCTGTAGATATCCTGGAGTAGGTACAAGTAATTTGCACGCTAGTTTGACTAGCCACACCCAATTCTTCTCAAAACAAATGACCTCTTGTACAACCATCACAGCCACCATTTATCATGCATGCAAATGAATTATTATGTGTGCTCCGCTGGCAGCCAGCTGTGCCAGAGGCCCGAGGGCCCCCCGCGCCCCGGAAGAGGCCTGACCGAGCAACAGGCGCCAGGCCCCGCCAAGTAGCCACCGGGAGTGAGCTGGTACATACCTGAGCGCCCAGCCCCGGACACCAAGAACCACCAATGCACCGACCCCTGAGGGCATCAGTCACCGGCAGGGAGTGTGGTGAGGGGAGATAGGCCTCCACACTTTGGAGGGCCTGGGAGTTCCCAGAGAGGTGGAGTCTAAGACCCGACCTGACATATAGACACAGACAAACAGGCACACACAGACACAGACATGCATTCCCACCCTCATGCACACATATACAAACACTCAGCACTCACCCAACGTAGGGATAAACATAAATGGACATGTACACACAATCACACTCCCCAAACATACTCTATACCCCAGGTCCAGGTATCCTCGCCCCCAGAGGGGGAAACGGCACCCAGACCCAAGAGATGTTACCCTTCCCTCCGGGGTGGAGGCAAGCAGACCGTCCCAGGCTCCACAGCAGCAGGGAGGCCAATCGGACAGCCAGCATCTCCTCCAAGCCCCCCCGCCCCGATGGCTAGTAGAGAACGGGGGTGTGTTAAGACCCCATACCTCCCTCCTCCCGCTCATGTGTAGTGTTGCTGCGTGTTGCTCTAAAGTGCATTTAAAACAAGGGAGAGCATGGTGCTGCTGCCAGAGAGCAGCAGGTGTCAGCACGGCCCCTCCCGAGAACCCTCAATGTCTATATGGATTTTTTTTTTTTTTTTTTTTCTTGCCTGTCCCGCTTGGCTCTTTTGCCATCAGAATTATTGTCTAAAGGCGAAGAAAGATGCCCAACGGATTTTCTTTACCAAATTGACCATCCCAGCTTTGCCATAATGGTCCATTTGATTCACCTTTTATTCTTTATTTTATTTTCACTTGCTGAATACGGGACAGACTTGACTGGGGGAAAGAAAAGGGAGAAAGAAAGAGGGAAAGAAAAACAGTTGAGAAGAGGGACGGGGGAGAAGGGCAAAAAACAAAAAACAGAATAAGCAAAAAAATTAAAAAACAAAAAAATAAAAAAAAATAAAAATAAAAATACATGTATCGATCACCTGGATCACCTGTTGAGAAAGAAAAAAGAAAACAAGCAGGGCCTGCAGGTCTTTCAGATGACGTTGGTGCTCTGCCGCCTGCTCCTGCTGCAGGGCCGCTATGCTGGCCATCATTTGAGCCAGTGCCTGAGCTGGCTGGAAGTTCTGCGGGTTTGACATGTCGTAGCGGGAAGCTGGGCACCACTGTAACACTCTGTTCCTGATGTCCGTTATGATGCACACACACAAGGAGACAGTTCTGTGTCACGTTTCAGTAATTCTTTTCATTCAGTTCACACTTCGCTTCACACTCTTCAACTCCCACTGGCTCAGCTCTCTCACTCCGCTCTCAGTTCATTCCTTTTCAGGCCCCAGCAGCTACTAAAACAGGGTGTGGCAGTCATCAGCTCTTTCTCCCAGCCTCCCCTGTCGCTGTAACCTGAACCCGCTGCTCCACCCCTTACCTGGTGCTAAACCACAAATCACACCCCACCATAAAATGACATATTGAAATTTAATGTAATTAGCGCACCATAATATTTCTAAAACAAATTCACCTGTAAGCATTAACCGTAAGTGACATTTTCCAGATGAAAAGTAACAAATGTGAAAGATTTAATTAATTAATTTCACTCTAGGTCCAGCTCTTGGGATCAATTTGATCATTGTGCGATTTGATCATCAAGATGATACATACTTTCCTCGTCAGTTTAGTCGGAATAAAGATTATTCATAAAATTAGTTCAGAAATACTTTTTTAAAGGAGTTCTGCATTGGTGTATGAATTAAATGCATGTTAATTCTCTTTGTTTTTAAGCAACGTGTTAACAGTTTTCTCTTGCTTACACATTTTGTGTATTAAGTATAAAATCCACAAGTGATATTTTACTCTCTAAACATGGACAACATTTAGGCTGATCATGTTATAGTACGGAACAACATTTTAAGCTCTATTAGTAGCTCTTATGTTTCATAGTTAGCATTACATAAGTATATATATGTACCCACAATAAATGAAATATGTTCAACAAAACAAATGTAACAATTCACCTTCAAATGTCTCTGTTTTTTCACTTAGTTTCCATTCAGTCAGTTTTCTTTGCACAAAATCACCCATGACCAAAAATCCAACCTGAAAGATAAATTGTAATTTCCGCTAAACCATTCCTCCTTTATATACTAGACCTTTCAACTCCTTAAATTGATCAGTAGAGCAATTACATATATGGACAGATTCAACGTCAACGTTCAAATTAGTTAAAGGGGTGAAGTAGAAAAAGAAAGGAAAACAAAAAACTTTGCAAAATAAATAATAATATATTAAATAATAATAATAAATAAGAAAAAGTAAAATCACTTACAACAACTTCTGCTAGTATATGTATTTTGCACTATGTAAGAATGGTCCCCTCACATCACTGACACAGGTCACATGGTGACGTATTCTGGGTTTGTTTTTTCTACAGTCTCATTTATTTAGTGTCTTAGTATAATATTTACATTTTGAACTCAACAATCAAACTCCAAACACTCCAGTTCATTTCTGAAGCACTGTGTGATTACTCAGATAATTCTATTAATGTAGATTTAAAATAAATAAATAATTAAAGGTTTTTTTTAGCAACTTGAGTTTAGATGTGTGGAGTTAGATATGTTACAGAAAGTGTTGAAAGTAATGCACATACCAGAGAGTGATACAAAGTGCACCCTGAGAAGGTTTTTTTTTTTTTTTTAAAGTATAATAAACAGGTTTCTTATTTGCATAGGGAAAAAGCTGTAGATATCCTGGAGTAGGTACAAGTAATTTGCACGCTAGTTTGACTAGCCACACCCAATTCTTCTCAAAACAAATGACCTCTTGTACAACCATCACAGCCACCATTTATCATGCATGCAAATGAATTATTATGTGTGCTCCGCTGGCAGCCAGCTGTGCCAGAGGCCCGAGGGCCCCCCGCGCCCCGGAAGAGGCCTGACCGAGCAACAGGCGCCAGGCCCCGCCAAGTAGCCACCGGGAGTGAGCTGGTACATACCTGAGCGCCCAGCCCCGGACACCAAGAACCACCAATGCACCGACCCCTGAGGGCATCAGTCACCGGCAGGGAGTGTGGTGAGGGGAGATAGGCCTCCACACTTTGGAGGGCCTGGGAGTTCCCAGAGAGGTGGAGTCTAAGACCCGACCTGACATATAGACACAGACAAACAGGCACACACAGACACAGACATGCATTCCCACCCTCATGCACACATATACAAACACTCAGCACTCACCCAACGTAGGGATAAACATAAATGGACATGTACACACAATCACACTCCCCAAACATACTCTATACCCCAGGTCCAGGTATCCTCGCCCCCAGAGGGGGAAACGGCACCCAGACCCAAGAGATGTTACCCTTCCCTCCGGGGTGGAGGCAAGCAGACCGTCCCAGGCTCCACAGCAGCAGGGAGGCCAATCGGACAGCCAGCATCTCCTCCAAGCCCCCCCGCCCCGATGGCTAGTAGAGAACGGGGGTGTGTTAAGACCCCATACCTCCCTCCTCCCGCTCATGTGTAGTGTTGCTGCGTGTTGCTCTAAAGTGCATTTAAAACAAGGGAGAGCATGGTGCTGCTGCCAGAGAGCAGCAGGTGTTAGCACGGCCCCTCCCGAGAACCCTCAATGTCTATATGGATTTTTTTTTTTTTCTTGCCTGTCCCGCTTGGCTCTTTTGCCATCAGAATTATTGTCTAAAGGCGAAGAAAGATGCCCAACGGATTTTCTTTACCAAATTGACCATCCCAGCTTTGCCATAATGGTCCATTTGATTCACCTTTTATTCTTTATTTTATTTTCACTTGCTGAATACGGGACAGACTTGACTGGGGGAAAGAAAAGGGAGAAAGAAAGAGGGAAAGAAAAACAGTTGAGAAGAGGGACGGGGGAGAAGGGCAAAAAACAAAAAACAGAATAAGCAAAAAAATTAAAAAACAAAAAAATAAAAAAAAATAAAAATAAAAATACATGTATCGATCACCTGGATCACCTGTTGAGAAAGAAAAAAGAAAACAAGCAGGGCCTGCAGGTCTTTCAGATGACGTTGGTGCTCTGCCGCCTGCTCCTGCTGCAGGGCCGCTATGCTGGCCATCATTTGAGCCAGTGCCTGAGCTGGCTGGAAGTTCTGCGGGTTTGACATGTCGTAGCGGGAAGCTGGGCACCACTGTAACACTCTGTTCCTGATGTCCGTTATGATGCACACACACAAGGAGACAGTTCTGTGTCACGTTTCAGTAATTCTTTTCATTCAGTTCACACTTCGCTTCACACTCTTCAACTCCCACTGGCTCAGCTCTCTCACTCCGCTCTCAGTTCATTCCTTTTCAGGCCCCAGCAGCTACTAAAACAGGGTGTGGCAGTCATCAGCTCTTTCTCCCAGCCTCCCCTGTCGCTGTAACCTGAACCCGCTGCTCCACCCCTTACCTGGTGCTAAACCACAAATCACACCCCACCATAAAATGACATATTGAAATTTAATGTAATTAGCGCACCATAATATTTCTAAAACAAATTCACCTGTAAGCATTAACCGTAAGTGACATTTTCCAGATGAAAAGTAACAAATGTGAAAGATTTAATTAATTAATTTCACTCTAGGTCCAGCTCTTGGGATCAATTTGATCATTGTGCGATTTGATCATCAAGATGATACATACTTTCCTCGTCAGTTTAGTCGGAATAAAGATTATTCATAAAATTAGTTCAGAAATACTTTTTTAAAGGAGTTCTGCATTGGTGTATGAATTAAATGCATGTTAATTCTCTTTGTTTTTAAGCAACGTGTTAACAGTTTTCTCTTGCTTACACATTTTGTGTATTAAGTATAAAATCCACAAGTGATATTTTACTCTCTAAACATGGACAACATTTAGGCTGATCATGTTATAGTACGGAACAACATTTTAAGCTCTATTAGTAGCTCTTATGTTTCATAGTTAGCATTACATAAGTATATATATGTACCCACAATAAATGAAATATGTTCAACAAAACAAATGTAACAATTCACCTTCAAATGTCTCTGTTTTTTCACTTAGTTTCCATTCAGTCAGTTTTCTTTGCACAAAATCACCCATGACCAAAAATCCAACCTGAAAGATAAATTGTAATTTCCGCTAAACCATTCCTCCTTTATATACTAGACCTTTCAACTCCTTAAATTGATCAGTAGAGCAATTACATATATGGACAGATTCAACGTCAACGTTCAAATTAGTTAAAGGGGTGAAGTAGAAAAAGAAAGGAAAACAAAAAACTTTGCAAAATAAATAATAATATATTAAATAATAATAATAAATAAGAAAAAGTAAAATCACTTACAACAACTTCTGCTAGTATATGTATTTTGCACTATGTAAGAATGGTCCCCTCACATCACTGACACAGGTCACATGGTGACGTATTCTGGGTTTGTTTTTTCTACAGTCTCATTTATTTAGTGTCTTAGTATAATATTTACATTTTGAACTCAACAATCAAACTCCAAACACTCCAGTTCATTTCTGAAGCACTGTGTGATTACTCAGATAATTCTATTAATGTAGATTTAAAATAAATAAATAATTAAAGGTTTTTTTTAGCAACTTGAGTTTAGATGTGTGGAGTTAGATATGTTACAGAAAGTGTTGAAAGTAATGCACATACCAGAGAGTGATACAAAGTGCACCCTGAGAAGGTTTTTTTTTTTTTTTTTAAAGTATAATAAACAGGTTTCTTATTTGCATAGGGAAAAAGCTGTAGATATCCTGGAGTAGGTACAAGTAATTTGCACGCTAGTTTGACTAGCCACACCCAATTCTTCTCAAAACAAATGACCTCTTGTACAACCATCACAGCCACCATTTATCATGCATGCAAATGAATTATTATGTGTGCTCCGCTGGCAGCCAGCTGTGCCAGAGGCCCGAGGGCCCCCCGCGCCCCGGAAGAGGCCTGACCGAGCAACAGGCACCAGGCCCCGCCAAGTAGCCACCGGGAGTGAGCTGGTACATACCTGAGCGCCCAGCCCCGGACACCAAGAACCACCAATGCACCGACCCCTGAGGGCATCAGTCACCGGCAGGGAGTGTGGTGAGGGGAGATAGGCCTCCACACTTTGGAGGGCCTGGGAGTTCCCAGAGAGGTGGAGTCTAAGACCCGACCTGACATATAGACACAGACAAACAGGCACACACAGACACAGACATGCATTCCCACCCTCATGCACACATATACAAACACTCAGCACTCACCCAACGTAGGGATAAACATAAATGGACATGTACACACAATCACACTCCCCAAACATACTCTATACCCCAGGTCCAGGTATCCTCGCCCCCAGAGGGGGAAACGGCACCCAGACCCAAGAGATGTTACCCTTCCCTCCGGGGTGGAGGCAAGCAGACCGTCCCAGGCTCCACAGCAGCAGGGAGGCCAATCGGACAGCCAGCATCTCCTCCAAGCCCCCCCGCCCCGATGGCTAGTAGAGAACGGGGGTGTGTTAAGACCCCATACCTCCCTCCTCCCGCTCATGTGTAGTGTTGCTGCGTGTTGCTCTAAAGTGCATTTAAAACAAGGGAGAGCATGGTGCTGCTGCCAGAGAGCAGCAGGTGTTAGCACGGCCCCTCCCGAGAACCCTCAATGTCTATATGGATTTTTTTTTTTTTCTTGCCTGTCCCGCTTGGCTCTTTTGCCATCAGAATTATTGTCTAAAGGCGAAGAAAGATGCCCAACGGATTTTCTTTACCAAATTGACCATCCCAGCTTTGCCATAATGGTCCATTTGATTCACCTTTTATTCTTTATTTTATTTTCACTTGCTGAATACGGGACAGACTTGACTGGGGGAAAGAAAAGGGAGAAAGAAAGAGGGAAAGAAAAACAGTTGAGAAGAGGGACGGGGGAGAAGGGCAAAAAACAAAAAACAGAATAAGCAAAAAAATTAAAAAACAAAAAAATAAAAAAAAATAAAAATAAAAATACATGTATCGATCACCTGGATCACCTGTTGAGAAAGAAAAAAGAAAACAAGCAGGGCCTGCAGGTCTTTCAGATGACGTTGGTGCTCTGCCGCCTGCTCCTGCTGCAGGGCCGCTATGCTGGCCATCATTTGAGCCAGTGCCTGAGCTGGCTGGAAGTTCTGCGGGTTTGACATGTCGTAGCGGGAAGCTGGGCACCACTGTAACACTCTGTTCCTGATGTCCGTTATGATGCACACACACAAGGAGACAGTTCTGTGTCACGTTTCAGTAATTCTTTTCATTCAGTTCACACTTCGCTTCACACTCTTCAACTCCCACTGGCTCAGCTCTCTCACTCCGCTCTCAGTTCATTCCTTTTCAGGCCCCAGCAGCTACTAAAACAGGGTGTGGCAGTCATCAGCTCTTTCTCCCAGCCTCCCCTGTCGCTGTAACCTGAACCCGCTGCTCCACCCCTTACCTGGTGCTAAACCACAAATCACACCCCACCATAAAATGACATATTGAAATTTAATGTAATTAGCGCACCATAATATTTCTAAAACAAATTCACCTGTAAGCATTAACCGTAAGTGACATTTTCCAGATGAAAAGTAACAAATGTGAAAGATTTAATTAATTAATTTCACTCTAGGTCCAGCTCTTGGGATCAATTTGATCATTGTGCGATTTGATCATCAAGATGATACATACTTTCCTCGTCAGTTTAGTCGGAATAAAGATTATTCATAAAATTAGTTCAGAAATACTTTTTTAAAGGAGTTCTGCATTGGTGTATGAATTAAATGCATGTTAATTCTCTTTGTTTTTAAGCAACGTGTTAACAGTTTTCTCTTGCTTACACATTTTGTGTATTAAGTATAAAATCCACAAGTGATATTTTACTCTCTAAACATGGACAACATTTAGGCTGATCATGTTATAGTACGGAACAACATTTTAAGCTCTATTAGTAGCTCTTATGTTTCATAGTTAGCATTACATAAGTATATATATGTACCCACAATAAATGAAATATGTTCAACAAAACAAATGTAACAATTCACCTTCAAATGTCTCTGTTTTTTCACTTAGTTTCCATTCAGTCAGTTTTCTTTGCACAAAATCACCCATGACCAAAAATCCAACCTGAAAGATAAATTGTAATTTCCGCTAAACCATTCCTCCTTTATATACTAGACCTTTCAACTCCTTAAATTGATCAGTAGAGCAATTACATATATGGACAGATTCAACGTCAACGTTCAAATTAGTTAAAGGGGTGAAGTAGAAAAAGAAAGGAAAACAAAAAACTTTGCAAAATAAATAATAATATATTAAATAATAATAATAAATAAGAAAAAGTAAAATCACTTACAACAACTTCTGCTAGTATATGTATTTTGCACTATGTAAGAATGGTCCCCTCACATCACTGACACAGGTCACATGGTGACGTATTCTGGGTTTGTTTTTTCTACAGTCTCATTTATTTAGTGTCTTAGTATAATATTTACATTTTGAACTCAACAATCAAACTCCAAACACTCCAGTTCATTTCTGAAGCACTGTGTGATTACTCAGATAATTCTATTAATGTAGATTTAAAATAAATAAATAATTAAAGGTTTTTTTTAGCAACTTGAGTTTAGATGTGTGGAGTTAGATATGTTACAGAAAGTGTTGAAAGTAATGCACATACCAGAGAGTGATACAAAGTGCACCCTGAGAAGGTTTTTTTTTTTTTTTTAAAGTATAATAAACAGGTTTCTTATTTGCATAGGGAAAAAGCTGTAGATATCCTGGAGTAGGTACAAGTAATTTGCACGCTAGTTTGACTAGCCACACCCAATTCTTCTCAAAACAAATGACCTCTTGTACAACCATCACAGCCACCATTTATCATGCATGCAAATGAATTATTATGTGTGCTCCGCTGGCAGCCAGCTGTGCCAGAGGCCCGAGGGCCCCCCGCGCCCCGGAAGAGGCCTGACCGAGCAACAGGCGCCAGGCCCCGCCAAGTAGCCACCGGGAGTGAGCTGGTACATACCTGAGCGCCCAGCCCCGGACACCAAGAACCACCAATGCACCGACCCCTGAGGGCATCAGTCACCGGCAGGGAGTGTGGTGAGGGGAGATAGGCCTCCACACTTTGGAGGGCCTGGGAGTTCCCAGAGAGGTGGAGTCTAAGACCCGACCTGACATATAGACACAGACAAACAGGCACACACAGACACAGACATGCATTCCCACCCTCATGCACACATATACAAACACTCAGCACTCACCCAACGTAGGGATAAACATAAATGGACATGTACACACAATCACACTCCCCAAACATACTCTATACCCCAGGTCCAGGTATCCTCGCCCCCAGAGGGGGAAACGGCACCCAGACCCAAGAGATGTTACCCTTCCCTCCGGGGTGGAGGCAAGCAGACCGTCCCAGGCTCCACAGCAGCAGGGAGGCCAATCGGACAGCCAGCATCTCCTCCAAGCCCCCCCGCCCCGATGGCTAGTAGAGAATGGGGGTGTGTTAAGACCCCATACCTCCCTCCTCCCGCTCATGTGTAGTGTTGCTGCGTGTTGCTCTAAAGTGCATTTAAAACAAGGGAGAGCATGGTGCTGCTGCCAGAGAGCAGCAGGTGTTAGCACGGCCCCTCCCGAGAACCCTCAGTGTCTACATGGATTTTTTTATTTTATTTTATTTTTTTTATTGCCTGTCCCGCTTGGCTCTTTTGCCATCAGAATTATTGTCTAAAGGCGAAGAAAGATGCCCAACGGATTTTCTTTACCAAATTGACCATCCCAGCTTTGCCGTAATGGTCCATTTGATTCACCTTTTATTCTTTATTTTATTTTCACTTGCTGAATACGGGACAGACTTGACTGGGGGAAAGAAAAGGGAGAAAGAAAGAGGGAAAGAAAAACAGTTGAGAAGAGGGACGGGGGAGAAGGGCAAAAAACAAAAAACAGAATAAGCAAAAAAAAAAAAAAAAAAAAAAAAAAAAAAAAAAAAAAAAAAAAATACATGTATCGATCACCTGGATCACCTGTTGAGAAAGAAAAAAGAAAACAAGCAGAAGAAAACGAGAGTAATACAATAAACAACATCACAATGATATATGGGAATATGACAGTAAATACTAAATATTAAACATTATTGTGCAGCACGTAAGATCGACAGCACAGTGTGCATTGAGGTAGGAGCCAAAAAGGGTGTAGTTTGTGTGTGTGATCACCCGTGTGTACACCTGTGAGCATGGACGCGCTTGTTTTCTTAAAAGGTTCCCTCATGTAATGATCTGCTAGAGGGTGTGGGGGGCCACTGCCCCGTCCTCCAGGGCATGAAGCAGGTATGGAGGAGATCAAAACTCCAGACATCCAGAGGCCCCCAGAACACAAGAGACCAAGGAAGACCAACAGAGGGGCAGCCGTGCCACTGTCCCAGAAAGAGCTGAGGAGAGTCCCAGATGAGGGGTCACCCAGCAGCCACGGAGCAGAAGCCAGGGGGGGTTGCAGCGACGTGCCCGTGAGCTCCGCCGGCAGCCAGCTGTGCCTGAGTGACCGAGCCCCAGGCCGAGAGGCCGGGGGCACCCCACCTCCGAAGTGGCCCAAGCGAGCCCCAGGCTCCAGGCCCCGATAAGCAGCCGCCAAGGAGTGAGCCGGTGTGCACCCGGACGCCCACCCCCGGACACAAAGAACCACCAACGCACCGATGTCTGAGGGAGTCCGCCCCCGGCAGGGGAAGTGGAGGGGGGAGATAGGCCTCCAAACCTTGGAGGGTTGTCTATATGTCTATATGGATTTAAAATTGAGAGGTGGGCACCGGCACCAGAGGTAGGGCGCTCCCAGCTCCCCCGCTGACCCCAGTAGGCACCCCCGTCCTCTGGTATCCACCAAGGCAAGGGACCCCATATATATATATATATATATATATATAGAGATATATATATATATATAGATATAGATATAGATATATATAGATATATAGATATATTAATATTAATATTAGTTCTTAACCCTCTACTGCATGACTTTTTAATTTTGGGGGAAAACATTATTTCTCCCTATTTTGGGGGAGCTTTAGGGTCCCTAATAATATATCAGTCATAAAATTTGACACCCTGCCCCCCCCCCAAACAGATATTGGTTTGTTGCTTCAAGGCAACACTGTGCGATAAGGGTAGTGCAGGTGCATCCACCAATCCTGCAGCAGCACCGCAGACCACACCCCACAACACCAGGTTTCATATTTGCATGGGCAAACAGCTTCTTTGATTCACCGAAATGTGAAGTACAAATGATTTGGGAACATGTCCTCCATCTCCCCTTCCCAGCCACATTAAAGCCAATGTCCTGTTCCACTCACTGCACACACACCCAAAGCAAACAACCTTATGCAAACAGAATACACCATATTTACTCAGAATTAAAACGAAGCTTGAACCATTTGCTGAACACAGGCCATCTGATTGCCTGATATCATAACAATAATCTTGATCTAATATTCTCTATCAGTCAATATTCTCACTGTAATCCTCCTTTTCTTTAATTTTTTGCTCCATGTTAATTTTTCTTTTTACAGAATCCAGGTTCTGGAACCTTCATTTAGAAACTCCATTGAAGTGTGACAAACACAAAAGAGTAGGAACTCAGGAAGGGAGCAAACACTTTTTCACACCACTGTATGTTGGTTTTTGGTGGCTTTAGGTCAAAAAGATCTGGGGTATTAAAAAAAACTTTCCATCTTATGACTAATGTAAATATTTGCTTGCACTTAAGTTTTATTGAACAGTATACAAACTGAACTACATGCATTCTTTTATAACCAGTGCAGATTAAGAAACAAGAAAACTAAATGCTAAAAGATGCTAAAAGAGGTAATAAAGAAAGTACTGACGTACCTTTTCCTGACAATTTTTGAAAATCAGTCAGATGTTTTAACGTTATTTAAAACAACATCAAGGTAAATTAATTACATGTTCACTCTTTAATTATTTTCTAATGACAGATCAGCCAACAGGTTCATGGACAGGGAAGTTCTTTTACCTCTGTCTGGAGAAATGTCAGTTGCAGTTCAAGATCTTTGTACTTTTCAATCAGTGCTGAGTGAAAACGCATCAATGGCTCCATTGAAATTTCCACATTTTATGTCATTTCTGAATCAGGCAAAGATGTGGTTTATAATAGTAGTATTAGCAAGTTTATAATATAGTGCGATTTGGATACATGTATTGTTGTACATGTTGGTGCTGTTCAAAATTAGATTATTCTCATGGGAAGGTCTTTCTGAATTTTTCATCAATGCTTTCAGTCAAATAAGACGCTAATATCATGTTGAGGTTTTAAGGTTTTCCTTTCTTTGGTTTCTGGATGCCATCATTCCTAACTGCACACCTTAGTGTCATGTGAAAAGCTCTGTTTAATTTTTTTCTGAAACAAAAAATAATTTTTCATTTTTTTTAACATGGTCACAAAGTGTCCTGACGTTTTGATCTAGTTGTAATTAAAATACATACACTGGGGTGTAAGAATTTGTCATTTGTCTGCCTCTGTCTATTCTTTAGCTCACTTCCATTTTTCCACACTATTGACTTCATTACTCTAGTCCAATTAATTTTTTTCCTTCTGCAAGCCAATCAGCCTCTGTCTTGTGTGCTTTTATCTGCGCTTCTTTCATTCTGCCTTTCAGACTCTCATTCATGCAACTCGCCCCCTCCCCATCCTCACCTCAACCTTCCTGCGGTCACTCAGAGCACCATCCAAACTACCATCTTCACTACCCTGGGAGCCTGTTCTAACTCCCATCATTACTGGACTTAGAACAGGCTCCCATATAATGGTTCACTGGAGCCTAATTAGCAAATAAATATTTCATCAAATTCAAATTCAATAAATAATATTCAGTTCTTCCAAATGATCTCGTCTTACTCAATCACTAATAATATATTACCACATATAGATTTATGATGTCCAATATCCCACATTTTCAGTGAATGTGAGCTTACCTTATGTTAATACACTTTACTGAGTGCCAGGGCCATGCAGAGAGGTTTAAAGGGGCGGGTGCTCAAAGTTAAAAAGGGGCACATTGAACCAGGCTGAATAACAACAACACACATTCATCAAGAATCTAATATGGGCAACAAGGCAAAGCAAATGCAGCCGATGTTTTACCTGATGGGTACAATGTTGCTGTTGAGGGGTTGCTGTGGATAGTGCTGGAGGGCAGGGCTGTGTTGATCTGAGACTGTAGACAGTAAAAAGTCCATAGGAGAGATGGTAGCTGATTAAACAAGTATCATGAGATAATAACAAAAAGCAAAGATTGGTGACAGCGCTTGGAACCATAAGGCAACAAAAAACTGTGAGAAATAATTTAGGCTCTGCCTGTGAATCACTCTTTGCTTCTCTTCTTCCTTCCATCCCATCATTTCATATATCACTCTCCACTTGCTGTCTATCTGAGAACAAGGCACAACTTGCTATTGCAATAAACTATAATTTAATTATCCACACCTAACAACTCTTGCACTTAATCTATAATAAAATGATGACAGAAAAATGTTATAGCACTGCCTTTAGTAGCCTCACACAGCTCCTACTGTTTCCTCCTCATGTCCTTACCAGCCATGTCTGGACAATGTTATATCATGAGTAATAATTTAAAATAATCCATATACATAAAACACACACATGCACGCACACACAGTGACATTTTATACCTTCTTCAGAATACTGTATATACTGTGGGCATCATGGTGCTGATCCAGAATCCTTACATTATTATTTATTACTAGAGCTACAATAATAAAGCAATGAGGAGGGGGAAGTAATAAATATGAAATAATGTCATTATGATGATTACATTTGTTTCACTATCCACTCTGTGCAGGCAGAAAGCTTATTACATTTTTAAACTGTAGAGATACAATAATTTTACTGCTGTAAAATCCAAATTTTGTCTTATTTAAAATATAAATCTAATATAATCTGCTTCTTAATGTATGTTCTTTAAAATACAGCGTGTTTTTTAAAATATTATAATAATGCATAATTATGTGGACATGCATATTAGATCGTTTTTTAGTGAAATATAATCCCTCCAGAAAGGCAGGAAAAGCCCGGAAACTTACTTTATAACTAAATATGTTCCCTAAAACGGTGGACAGAGCTATAGACCCATGGCAGCCTTACACAGGTAGCCAGCAGCTATGACCAGCACTACTTGTGCAGTTAATAAAAGGACAGGTAATGTTTGTCACGCTGTTGCACACACAGCACGCTCGTTTGTTTCAGTTCGTCAGTTGCAACAAGACAGCTTACCAACGTGTACATAATAAGCTAATACTCCTGTGTGCTTTACACTACAGTGTACGCTGTACACCTACTTACCGGTTTTGTCGCATCAGTCTGTGTCTCTGAGTTAACTTGTGTTTCTCCTACAGCTCCGGACCGCAAAAAATGCGCGTGCTCTTTGTGAGCTCGTTCCCGGCTCGTAACCAGCGCGTTCTGCCGTCAAGGGCGATCATTGGTTAAATGTGATCATGTGACTGATGCAAGCCAGATCCTTTTATTTAGCAAAACTGTGATTAATAGTTAAATATTATTGTTGAGGGGCACAGACAGGACCCCGCACGCACACACACATTAAAACTTTTTTTTTTTTTTTTTAAAAGTTGCCTCAACAAAAGGGCACTTTGGGCACCCATCAAGAAACGGAACGGAGAGGCCAGCCACCCTTTGGAGGAAGCTTATTTCCGCCTCTGGTATCCACAGTCTTGTTCTTTCAGTCATAAGCCACAGCTTGTGACCATAGGTGAGGGTAGGGACATGGATCGACCGTTTCAGAGAAATTGAGAGCTTCGCTTTTAAACTTAGGAATAAAATTATTAAATAAAGTTGTCATTGTGATTGTTATATACACATTGCAATTCTACTCATTAATTAGTTGGCACTCTGTGTAATGAGGGTCAAAAGCATCAATTCAGTGCTATGATTGAATTGAATTATTGAGACTGACATAAAGAGCTGTAGAGGGATTTGCAAACATGCAAAAATTCTGGGCCAAGGGAGTCTGAACAGAATGTCCGAACTTAGGAAATAATAAGAATCAATAGGCAGCGAATTGCCAGCTAATATTAATACAGCAACGCTAGAGAGCGAGGTGTTTTTCTTTCTCTATTTTGTTTCTAGGAAAAGGAGCAGATGCAGACAAGGTCAGATGTGGATAGAGTGGGGGAGAAGATCCACTCGGGAGACAGCAGAACCGGACACGTTGTTTCCCAGAAGAAGAAGTCATAATAACACTTGTTTTTGTTGTGGTATAAAATTGTAATACCTGCTCACAGGCTCATCATTTTTGTGAAGCAGACCTCCGGTTCACATTGAGGTCTAGCATGCTGTAACTTCAAGTGCTGAAATGAATTTAATCTTTTAAAAGACCGTTTCTCAAAGCAGAGGATAAAGACTAACACCAATACACTCAGCTCTCTCTTCAACAAGATGGATTGGTACAGCTTCTGCATCACTGCAGCCGCAGCACCAATCCGTCTGTCAGTCTCCCGCTCCCCTCTCCTATCACTTGCAAACAAGATACTTAAATTCCTCCACTTGGGCCAAGAACTCATCCCTGACTTGGAGTGGGCACTCCACCCTTTTCAAGCTGAGGACCATGGCCTCAGATTTGGACTTGCTGCTTCTTATTCCCACCACTTCACAGTCAGCTGCAAACTGTTGGAGTTTTTGGAGTTTATTTTGTTGATGATGTAGTCATCATCTGCCTTAGACTGGCCTCTCGCCCCATGGTAGCTAGTATAGGTTTCTGAAACCCTTGATGAAGATAAGCGTCAGAGGATGGACATAGTTATCATTAACTGATTAGGCCTGTGGTAAAAAGGCTGCTTCCCTGATAGACGACAGAAGAACTCGTGATGAAGTGAAAAGCCTACTTACTCTAAAGTGAGAGGCCATTCCTGTCTGAAAGGTTTATAAATAAATCTTAAGGATCAAGAGATGATTAGTTTTTCTTAACTGGCTTTCTCCAAATATTTTTAGCTCCCTCAACTGTTCATCCATGCAGTAAAACACCATGTTTAACCCAAAAAGACTCCAACTTAAAAAAGCAATGTTTTCATGTCAAATAATAAGCAATTGTCACAAAAACAAGAGGCTAATCTAAGACTATGTAAAACATCATAAATAAAATATAATAAGGACAAAAATAAAATAATGATATACAGAAAATGTCCTTAGTTTTAGATTGTAGAGTAATTTTTGTGTAGTGTTTAAAACTTTAGTGTGAAAACGTATTTCTCCCCTACCTGATTTTCTTTTTTTTTTCTTGTATGTTTGTCACATTTTAATGTTTCAAATCCTCAAACGGGGCATTTAGGAAGGAACGCTGGTTTGAATGGGGAGTCGAGGAGGGCATTTATGTGAAAAGGCAAAGATCATCTCTGAATCGAGGAGGGGGCATAAGGGTACATTTTTTGCCATCTTACAATGCTGTGATTGTAGACATTCCCAAACTCTGTGATTAGTACTCAAGGCAACTAATCAATGGTCATGACAATTTGCATATTAATGATCAAGAAACTGACCTCGCAGCCCATTGTTTATTCAGTGGGCTGGTTTCAGTCCTTGTGCAATGTGCTGTTTATAAGGTTGGAGAAACCTGCAGTCAGCTGAGACTGAAGAAGTCACTTGGATAAGGATGTTTCTCCCTCTGACGCTGCGTTCAGATGAACAGAATCAACCTTTTGGGACCTTCATTTAGAAACTCTATTTTGTCTTTACTAGTATTATTTTTGTTTGTTTTTTAAATTTGTTTGCTGTTCTGAAACACTGAAGTATGACAAACACAAAAATAGGAAATCAGGAAAGGGGTAAACACTTTTTCACACCATTGTATGTTGGTCACGCAAAGCAATTTTTTGGTGATTTTAGGGTAAAAAGATCTGGGTTAAAAAATCTGTTTCTATCTAATGATTACAATAAATATTTGCTTGCATGTAAGATTTATTGAACAGTATACAATATCAAATACATGCATTCTTTTAGAATCAGTACAGATAAGGAAGCAAGAAAGCTAAATGATATACTAGCTGCATCACAGTGTGCTGGATTAATTAACATTTAAATGCTCTATGCAACAATCTCAGTTTTGTTAATCTTTTTCTTCAAAAACTGTATGCTCTGTCACTTAAAATAATGAGATGTGTTTCACCAGTGTATCCTAATCCTGTATGTTAAAGGAGGTAATAAAGGAAGCATTTTGAAAAATCAACACAGACATTTTTTGTAATGACATTACTAAGGTTACAGGAAACATGACAGTAAATGCTAAACGTGAATGAACTGTTTCATGAAGAAATAAAGTATGGTGGGTGGAAGAAACACGAGAGAATTACTGAAGACAAAAATCAAAACAGGAATTTAACAATATGCACAGAAGTAATTAAAATGTTAAACATTTAACATAACAAAAAACAACAAAGAAACAACCCTGAACCTAAACTCAAACTGTAATATATTCACCAATAATTCCAAACCCAGAAAAAGCAAAATGGCAGGGAGATGACAGAAGTAGCTGATGATTTCCTACAGCTTTACTTACAGCCATTTCTCACTATTTGTCATGTACACATATTGTATAACAGCAACAAACAAGTATTTGTCATTAGAACTGTGATGTCAAATTGGTACCTTTTCAGTGCTAGATAAGGCCCAGTGTTTAACTGATAAGCACTTACATTAAAATAAAAGTTCCCATCCCAATGAACCAACAGTATACACATCAACTTAAAACATTAAATTATGATATTTAAAACAAGCAACAAAATCAAAAGGCTTTTGGAAACTGTAATCTCAGACTCTTACAATTAAAACCATAAATCTCAGGTTTAAATGGGGAAATGCATTACATGTCTTCACGCTCTGCTATAAGTGATTAAAAACATACTACAAATTTTTAAAAAGAAAGAAATCAAAACATGATTTAGACCCTTGTGATTAACACCTTAATATTAGCAGTTTTAATTGATATCTATAATATTCAAGATGCTTTTTGTATAAAATTCATTAAAAAGTCAAAAGTACACATCAACACAACATTAAAAGAGAGCAAAACAAATATTACTGTGACAATATGTAAAGACCTTGTGTCTCTAATCAGTGTTTCCTCAGGGATGTCCTGTGGGTTATCAGGCCTCAGCTGTTTCTGTGGAGCAAATGAAAAATGGGTGCTGGATGGATCAGTTAAATTTAAATAAAAACCAGTGCTGTCACCGTTAATCTCGTTAACGTGAACCGATCCATGTTAACACGTCAAAACTGGCAAATCCCCGTTAACGAGTTAACGAAGATTAGTCCTTGTGAGGGGTTACTCGGCATTAGCACGTTAATGCAGCTTAAACGCTTTAACGCCGTCATCACGACTAACACGATTAATAATTAACTCATCTGGAGAACAGACTGATTCAAAATCCTCTGAATGTCTCTGTCAATGCATTTCAGACAGTTTGTCCGAAGTTTGTCTATTCTGCACTACAGATGGGTTGAGTGCATTAAAAATGTTTATCGTGTTAACTTTGATGACGCCTATTAACGTGATTAATGCTAACAGCACTAAAAACATTGTTCAAAATAATCAGAAAAATAGTTCATAATCACAGCCTTTTTAAAAATTTGTGACATTTTAAGATTTACCCAGTGTGGTTACTTTTTTTCATCTTGATCGCCATTAAGTTCATCACAGTGTTTCTTCACCATCTCAAGATGTTTCAAAACATCTAAAAACAAAGTATTTATTAAATATTTATTGTTAGTGTTTGTATTGAGAGGATTCCTAATACTTTATATATTCTGTTTACCTGGCAGTGAGCAGGCCTCAGTCTTGAGTGAGTGTTCAATGGATTCCTCCATGGTTTTCTCCAGTGTCCTCAGGACAGTTTCCTAATTTATCATCAAAACCTTTGTTACTTTTTAAATAGGCAACTATTGAATCCAAGAATAACTGGACAAGATATAAATTATTGGTTTGATATGTTTCAAGACTGCTTGGGAATTTTTGTACATCTCACCAAAATCAAGAAAACACATTCATATAATTTGTTGATTTTAAATTGTAATAAACCTTCAAATCGTTCAACTGCTCCAACATGGCATTTTTTGCCTCTTCAAACATGTCCATCTTTGACTCCACATGTCTCTCAATAGTGTCCCTCATCCTCTTCAGGGTGCCTGGTCCTTCAAATGCTGCTGCTTCTACAAGGAGACAATCATTTTCATGCACAGTTGAATACAAATACCTTACCGAATTTTTTGAACCATTAGGCGCATCGGATCATAAGGCACATTAAGCAAAACAAAATAGTAAGATAAGTCAAACTTTACTCGACTCATTCTTCTTGCTTCCTCCACTTCCGTATGTGAAATGTGAAAATGAAAATTACCTGAAGCGCCTCAAAGCTATGCTTTATATTAACCAAAATGTCATATAACTGTATAGTGTAGTATTAAGTGGACACGGCCCTGATAATAAAGGCATTAGACTACGTGTCCTTTAGTGGTAGAATGTTGGAGCCTCTCACCTATGCTTGTCTGTAGAAGTAGATCACAGGGAATCATCTCTCAGTGGAAATGTACTAGAGTTTATATTAGTTTAGCTGCTGCTGTAATATATCCGGTCTCATGGCAATTATTTGTTACTACAGACTGCTGGCAACACTGAGCATCTAGTTGGCAATAAAACGGCCGGCGGTGACAATCCAGCAAAGTGGAAGCGTCTTGTCCTCCTTCCTGTATCGTGACCGATACACTATCTTGTTAGCTGCTGAACTTAAAAGAACTAGCCCTCACCTAACACTTCTCAACATTCAGTAACCCTACAAAAGTCACTGCTGTTTAGTTTTCTCTCTTCATTTATGTCTGAAGTGATAGCAGAGCTGTATGTTTTGATTTTTTCAAAAATCTCTCAGTCAGAATATATGGTCGTGTCCAAATTTATGGGCTGCATCCTCCTGAGGCCGCATTTGTAGGCCGATTACGTCACAGTGACGCGCCAAAAGGCTGTCCAAATTCGTAGACTCCTCCGAATGCAGCCGACAAATGCGTCCTCCTTTTCCCCGAATTTGAAGGATGGGTTGGGTGTGTCCTTCGTGGCCTACCATATCCCAGAATTCATAGCGCGGCCCAGCCAAACTCCAGTTTTCAACAATGGCAGCCGCTACTAAGTTTTAAAATTACTCTTACTAATCTTTCTGGGTCACAAAATAAACTTTTAACATATTTTCAGGCGAGAAAGTAGCTGTGTAAACATCAAATATCTGCTCGGTTTATCAAGATATCGCATATTTGCAAAAGTGCTTTGACGTTTTCGGAGACGTCTTCTACCCACCAGCTCAATAGCAAGCCGGGAGCTCGATGGTCACTGATGCTGCCGAGAACGGCACAACTCCCAGCACATCATTTTCAGATCACCGCGGACTTTTGCTACTCGGTTGAAACGTAATATATAAGTCACTTAGACAACCTAAAAATATTATTGTTGGGCTTTTTTCAGTGTTTTGTTTGTTCGTGAGTAAATCGGTTTGGCTGAGATTAAAGTTATTAGATTAGATAAAATAAAACAGAAGTATGAGACGGTCGAGAATTTACGCCAGTGTCCTGTTATATTTTAGATAGCAAGGAGCAGACGGCTGAGTTTATTAAACTCCACCGAGATAGTGGTGACACTAATCAGAAGACTAGACCGTCCAATTTCCCCAGCCGTTTACTTCCGGCCTACCCGACCTTCTGAGGACCCGGCCCACGTAGACCGCGAAGGCCGGGTCTTCAGGAGGATGCAGCCCATGAATTTGGACACAACCTATATGTGGTATATCGTATTTAGGTGGAAACTAGTGAGCAAACTTCCTGCTAACTTCTAACTCAGTTAAATTTAATAAATTTTGTTTTCATGGATGTCTGGATGTTAAACGGATTACGACTGGGATTATTCCGCGAGGCTCCTGACTATGGTAGCCGTAATGTTCCGACAATCCATCAAGCGGTGCGGCTTCATAGCTTACCAAAGTCGTACAAAAACATTTTTTGACAGATTTTTGAACGCTGTGTACCACTTAAAATCAATTCGAGGTCAGTAGGCATAACCAGAATTCATACATAGGGCGCATCGGATTATAAGGCCCACTGTTGATTTTTGAGAAACTAAAGGATTTTAAGTGTGCCTTATAGTGCAAAAAATAAGGTAATTCACCTCTTTCTTACCTTTGTAGCATCCTTTCATGTTACTCCTGATTGTCTCTGTCAGACTGTTGTAGATCCATTTCTTTTGTGTGAGGATGATTTTGTTGAGCTTTGTCTTCATTTTTTTTTCCTTAGCAACATGAAATACAGATTAACATTATTTAAAACAACATCAAGGTATAACTACAAGTTCAGTGTTTGAAAGACTTTCTAATAATAGCTAAGCTAACAGGTTCATGGATAGGGAAGTTCTTTTACCTCTGTCTGGAGAAATGTCAGTTGCAATTTGACATTTTTGTACTTTTCAATCAGTGAATCAGTGTTGAGTGAAAACGCATCAATGGCCCCATTGAAATTTCCACATTTTAGGTCGTTTCTGAATGGGGCAAAGATATGGTTTATAATAGCAGTATTAGCAAGTTTATGATATATTGCAATTTGGATACATGTATTGTTGTACATATTGGTGCTGTTCAGAATTCAATTATTCTCACGGGAAGGTGTTTCTGAATTTTTCATCAATGCTTTCAGTCAAACAAGACGCTAATATCATGTTGAGGTCTTTTCGCTTCCCTTTTTTTGGTTTCTGGATGCCAACATTCCTAACTGCAGACTTTAGCGTCTTGTGAAAAGATCTGCCACTTGTTTTCTGAAACAAAACAGAATTTTTATTTAATTTTTTTTAAACACATGGTCACAAAGTATCCTGAGATTTTGATCCAGTAATTAAAACACATACACTGGGGTGTAAGAAGGACCTCAGTTTTCTTTCACATGATTTTTGGGATTTTTCAACTCCGTCCCGTAGGTGTTGTTCAAAAGCTTTTGTAATGTCTTCAATTGCTTTTTTGACTCGATTATGTTGGATGCTCAAGTTTCCCTCAAGGACTGCACACACATCGTTTTTTTGTTCAACCTGAAAAAAAAAGAAAGATCATTATTTAACGCAGTAAAACATCACATAATGGTTCTTTACTCATTTTTGAGGCGGTCTTGAGAAACCCAGGCTTTTAACAGAAATCTCATGCATAAGTTCAGTCAGATAGGTCTGTCATCATTTGTCTGCCTCTGCCTATTCGTTATGTCACTTCCATTTTTCCACATTATTGAACTCATTACTCTAGTCTGATCATTTTTTGCCTTCTGCAAATTAATCATCCTCTGTTCTCTGTGCTTTTATATGATCTTTTGTCATTCTGCCTTTCAGACTCTCATTCATGCAACTTGCCCCCTCCCCAACTTCACCTCAACCTTCCTGCAGTCACTCAGATCCCCATCCAAACTACTATTTTCACTACCCCAAGAATCTAGACTCTCGGGGTCCTGTCCTAACTCCCATCATTTCTGTGCTCTCATTGGTTCACTGGAGTCTCATTGGTTAATAACTATTTAATCAAATTCTGTATCTCAATAAATAATATTCAGTTCTTCCAAATAATCTCTCCCCTTTCAATCACTAATAATAAATTACCACATATAGACTTATGATGTCCAGTATCCCACATTTTCAGTGAAGGTCAGCATGTCTTACAATATATGTTAGTAAACTTTAGTGAACATTTTATGAACATTTTTACTTTCCATATTTTTATGACTTTTAAGAAAATGAATAAGCTTTATTGTCTGCTCTTACCACTTCTCCACTTCTGGCCCCTTGAATCAAAGACAGAATCCCATAAGCTCCAGACACATAGTTTAATGTCTCTGAATGAGCATCATTCAGATTTTTCAAAATTTCCTTAAGTTTCAGTATTTCTGTTAGAAATTGAAAAAGAAATATAAATCTGAGCAATACATTTTCTGTTACACAAGAACATACCATCACTGGTAGTGACTTCACCTACCATTGACATCTGGATTTACATTCTCCCCTTTGAGGAACTCTTTGGAGCTCACTGTGAAGACTTGGAAACAATCCTCACTGAAGTAATTCTGAGAACATTTTTGTTAGTTTTTACTTTTGGACCGTTTAAGAAGATAATTGCTTTAGATTTTGCTGTCAGATTATAAATTTACCGTAATCGTTTCCCGCTTTTTGAATTCATTCTTCACTGCATTCTTGACTTTGTTTCTTTTAGAAAGGAAATAAAAATTGGATGTAAAAGTAATTTATTGTTAGTATTGTAATGGAAAAATTCAATTATTCTTATTTAAGGTTCAAGCATTTGTGTGCATACTCAGTTGTGGCACCGTAAAGAAAACTTCCACTGAACAGTCTAAAACTAGATGAACTTATTTCAGCCTCAGTAGTTGAAAAAATAACTCCTTTTGCAGGTGGTGATAACGCCAAGAGCATGAAACAGGATACGCATTGTTCAGTTAGGTTTCAGAGCGAGCTGCGTGATGTGTTGTATGAGCACTTTCGGACTTCCTCCCTTTTTCTGGGAATAAATAAAGGTGTGAGAGCTGCACTTCTGTTTCAGAGACTGCATGACGGCGCCTCACTGCGTGTGCTCTCTCTCATGTGCATGATAATAAAGAATGTTCATTACAGCCGAATGTGTCTGTGGACTTTGTTAATCAAATTTCCACAACAGTATTTATCTAATTAGAAACTTATTAAAACACATATCCATAGATTTTTTTAAATGTATAACTTTTAATAATGACTTTTAAACAAAGTCTTTTAAACTTTTAAAGCAACAAAAAAGTGAAGTGTATGGTCACCATGTGTATCTGTGCCAAACTTTCTTTGTAATTTGATTTTTTTGTATATTTGACTTACAGATCATCTGGTTTTTCATGATCTGACTTGGTGCAGATAAAATGAATTTGTTGACACTCGCCACCATTTCCCAGCAGGCTGCTGGCACCTTCCAAGATGTCCCAGGCTTCTTTTTCTGATGCTGCTCGATTCATTTCAGTCACAATCCAAACTGTAGAACAACTGGCAATAATCTGAAAAGGAAATAAAAATATGTAAATTATAAATAACTAATGCTTTGAAGAAAGGTGACATGACTTCTGTGAATTACCTCTGTCCACATTTGATCTCTGCTTCTGTTAGAGTCACCGTTTCCAGGAAGGTCCACGAGTGTGACATGATCAAGAAAATCATTGTCTGGCACTTTGACAGTCACACACTTCACAAGCGGCCAGTACCACCTCTTTACTTCTTCTGTCTCATTTGACTCACTTGTTATATATCTCACAAATTCTTCAGACAACCCTTCAGCCTGCGAAAACAAACAAACAAGATAAATACAACCCAATTAAATGTATGTGCTCATAACAAAGATTTTAATGATTGCATGAAAAAGAAGATGGGAAATTAAAATAAGACATCCTATCTTAAAAATCTGAAATGAAAACCAGGAAAATAAATCCAAAGTAATTAGATTTTTTTATTTTAAAAAATAGAAAGAAAGAAAAGAAACCTTTTTTATATTTTACTGTGGATCACAGTAAGTGGCCTGGTTCTTATATAGTGATTTCTTTTACTGCATGTAAACATTTAAAGCACTTTATAAAACTTGCCTCATTACCCCAAGCCCTTTTTTCTGGGTATGTTATTTCTAGCTAACATTTACACACATTCATTCTCTGATGGATGCATCGAAGATCAACTGGGGGTTTGTAGATATTTGGCATGCAGACTTGAGAGAGCCAGGGATTGAACCACCAACCCTCCGATTCACAAAGAAAACTGCAAGCTCCATAGTAACAGGATAATCAGACAGCAACAGGATAGTAAACCATAAAATTTTAACCACCACAATTTTACTTGTTTTTTTGTTTCTTGTTTGATGGATGTCAAACATTCTGGAAATGAGGCCCATTAACATATTGCTGACATATATCTACTCAGCAATAAACTGCAGCAACATCTGCTTCATCAGTGCTTTGTCTCTGTCTGCACTTTCCATTAGGGAGGCATTACATAGCGTGGACATCTTCCTGCTGCAAAGGTGCAGCATCAGGGTAGCTTAACGCTGCTTGGGTAACTATTAACTGCTCCCTATGTGATGTTCATAAGCCAGATACTGCTATGTATCTCACCCAAACTGTGGTCTAATATATGCTTTAAACTGCAAGTATTCCTTTGTTCTAGAAGAAGAACCAGATTTTATTTTGGTCTGTATTACTGCACTTACTGAGTCACTTTCCAATTTTTTTATCTTGGGCTTCAGAAACTCTGGAATATCTCTGAAATATTTGTTGTCCATGAGGCTGTGAGTGGATCTTTCTTTCCACTCTTCTCCATACAGCGCTGATAACTTTCCATCAGGGTCAAGACAATCATCATTACCACCACCACCATCATCTTCTTCTTCTTCAAGAGCCAGTTTTAGGGACTGCACCTCATTTTTCCAATCCTAAAAAAGATTATATCTTAATTTTAGTAAAGCAGTTTTTGTATCTACATTCTAACACTTTACTTCAAAAATCACAATATTCACATTTTATTCTACCTCTTTTGTAATGAACTCGATGTGTGCCTCATACTTTGATCCACTGGTAGCCTCCACCTTTATCATTACTGAGGTACATGCACTGACGCTTCCAGAAGGCAACAGGCCCTCCTTATTTATGATGGCATTGATTAAAGAGCTCTTTCCAGCCCCGGTTTTACCAAAGACACCAACCAGGTGTCTCTTTTCTGTCTCCAAATCTTTGATTTTATCCCTGTTGAACGAGTTTAAATACGGATTAACTCACCCATTCTCAGAAATATCAAACTGAAAATGCAGTGAAATCAGAAACATTTGTTTTTAAAAATGTGTTGAAAAAATTTACCTTACTACTGGAACAAACTACACAGCTCCATGATGAGCTCTGACCGAATTTAAATCTTTAGTATTTTTATCATACCAAATACCAGCAAAATGTTACAGACTGTCCCAACTTCCTGGGAAATGGTTGGAAGAACATCCAACAAAAATAGAAAATCTTTATTACTCACTTTAGGAAAGCGCTGAGCTTGTCACGGCCACGTAGTCTTTCACTGACACGTCTCATTATGTCTTTGACATCAGACAGTATTTCTGTTTCTGTCAGAGAAACAGAAAAAAACCCTAATAAGTAGGAACCTGGAACCAGTGTAATGCGAATATGGTCCACCGATGTGCAAATGTAACACATGGTTATTTTATTGCCAATTGTATTCTATTTTTATTCTAATTTTAAGTGTTACTGTTTTGTTAAGTGTTGAGTTTTCCCATGTACCATGAATGCACCATAGCGCTGTGCGTGGCGACTTTCTTTCACTGCATCTGCCTGCACGGAGCTAGATGCGCAAAGCTGTGTGGAGATTCAGTCCTGCAACGTGTTGCGCTACAGAATTAATGTTTTCTTTGAAGAATATCCTGGCTGTCTTTTTTTTTTTTTAATGTGGTAGAAATCTGCTGCAAGGACCGAGCGGTGCCATCTAAGGACTGGATACCACTAGAGGTGCCTAGAAAGGACGCTCTCAATCTGAAGGCCACCTGTTTCCTTGGAGAGTGGTAGGATACAACGATTTGTAATTTTTTTTTTTTTTAAGGATTAACGTTTTTTAATGAGATCTCAGGACACTTTATGTTGCTACTTTTTTCCTTTTTGGATCAGATCTGATTCCACTTAACACAAAAGCTGATGCACCAAAAAGCAAATCAGTGACTAAAGACAATTCGCATAACTTGAACACTTACCAAATACTGAATACGAAGTGCACTGAACTGAAATGGACAGCATGCCTGACACATTTATGGACACTTGAAGTGATATGTTGTACATTGTTGAAGATTACACGTTTTAAGTTATTTAAAGGTTTGTTCATGTCTATGTTTTGGAGCATTTAAATGTTGAATACACGCAAATCACTTTTTTCCTTAAGTTGTTGTCAGTGTCTCATTCTGAGTGGAGGGTTTTTCCTTCTTTAAGTTGAGTTACCACTGCCAGTCTCCTTACGATCCTAACTGAACCCAACAGGAATAGATTCTGAAATATTGTTTTTTCCTTGACCTTGGATGACAGAGTACTGTGGATTTGACTGATTTTGACTACTCAGTTAAAAATGGTGACACAAAGCAGGAATAAGTGTGAGGATTTCATATATGTGTGTGTACCTGACTGTGATTCTGCTGCACAGTTGTCTTGTCGTTTAGGAGATGGTTGCCATTCGCCGAACTCACTCTGAGAAAGTTCTAACTTTCTTTTTCCTTTTTGGATTTAAACAAAATAATAAAATTTAAAAAGAAAATCTGAATATTGAAACTTCTGATTATGGCGTATTTTAGATGTTGGAAAAATAATACTGTGAAAATAAATAAATAAATAAATTAGATGTATTAAAATGAGAGCGAGATACATTTTTCTCACCTTTTTCACTTATGGATGGCAAATCCTGTGGAAGCACATAAATATTCAACTTTCACATTTGAAGTTAAATTATTATAAATTGTACATGTATGCATAATTGAATTTATAGAAGAAAGCATTGCTCCTGTCCAGAAACAATTTGTTCTTTAACAAACTGTCAAAAACTTTCACATGCACTTTTTACAATGTACACACTTATATGTACATATATTCTCAACTAGCACAGTGATTAAAAAATGGAAAACTTTTACATTCTTGCCTCTCAGTAAACATGATCCCATGAGTCAATGTTTCTGCCTAATTTAGCACCAGTGACACAGACCTAGAGACCAGTTGGTGACCACCCCATACCTGGCAACCACCAGCTGTTAGGGTAAAATGTGTATTCCAACATCAGGCATCAGGTTGGTGGAGGTTGTAAGAACTTTAAGTCGCAGGGTGGTCAGGCTTGTGTGACTGGGCCTTTGCTTTGACTCAGGTCACCTTAGTGTATATTTATGAAGAATGAAGGCATGCTGGTTCATTATCTGATTTCCAATAACCCTTACCTGATCCAAATCAGCTGTTGCTATCACTATGTAGCAGGGTGTGAGATACCGCTGGATTTGGTATTCCTTTTATACTAAGTAAATAAAGGCCCAGTATCAATGATTTTTGTTATTATTATATTTTTGATATTTGTTTCAATTACAATAAATGTTATTATGACACTTAAAAGCAGCAGCACTTAGATAGATGGTGTTACGTCCCTCTGCAGCCTCTAATCTGCTCGGTGTGTTCAGCTGGTGCTAATTGGCCACACCTAGTCAGGTGTGGATAAAAGCATACCTGAGGCAAACTTCCCAGGGAGCTCACTTGTCTTTGCCTTGGTGGCACCAGCCATTTTAGCCGACCTGATATTCCATTTTAAGACAAAACCTCTGTTCACCTACACTCTGGTATTCGTCTCCTTTTTTTATGTTGCGGCTTTGAGCCGGGTCGTAACAGATGGCCAGGCTGCCTCTTTGATGTTTCTAGGAGTAACAAAGAAACAGAAACCAGCATCCCAAAAAAGTTAATTCTGTTCATCTGGACATACTGTTTTCAGTGGGAGAAACGTTTCATCGCTCTTCCAAGTGACTTCTTCAGTCTCAGCTAACTGCAGGTTTCCCCAACCTTATAAACATTTGCACTTTATATAGTTGGGAAAACTTGGGATTTACTTACCTGGATGATTGAGCATGTATCAAGACAGAAACTAATATCAATCTCATTATGCTCTTATTTATCAATATCAATACAAACTTTGGCATCTATATTTTGGTTTGATCCGCCCACCACCAGGGCCATGCAGAGATGTTTAAAGGGGCGGGTGCTCAAAGTTAAAAACAGGCACATAGAACCAGGCTAAACAACAACACACATTCTTTAAGAATCTAATATGTTGCTGTTGAGGAGTTTCTGCTGCTCGTGCTCCTGATAGTGCAGGAGGAACGGGCTGTGTTGAGCTGCGACTGGAGACTGTAAAAAGTCCATTGGAGAGATGGTAGCTGATTAAACAAGTGCTATGAGACAATAATAAAAAGATTGGTGAAAGTGCCATGTCAGCAACCATAAGGCAACAAAACTGTGAGAAACAAACTAGGCTCTGCCTATGAATCACTCTTTGCCTCTCTTCTTCCTCCCATCTCCTCATCTGATTTATCACTCTCCACTTGCTGTCCATCTGAGGCACAATTTACTATTGCAATAAACTATTATTTAATTATCCACACTTAAAAACTCATCCATCTATTCTATAATAAAACAATAAGAGAAAAATGTTATAGAACCAAAACATTGCAGGTGTGTTTATCATTGTTTTATACTGGAATACCTCTGCAATGCAACAACTGGTACATGTGTTCTTGTGACCTGTGCTATTTTTTTTTTATTCCAGCCAGTTAGGGATCCACTGCGTTTAGCCTCAAAAAGCTCCCTTTGTCACTGTTTCCTTACAGGGCATGTCTGGACAATGTCATATCATGAGTAAAAATGAAAAAAATAAAAATAAAAATCTATATACATAAAATATGCACACATACATAGAGGTACACATGCACATACAGTGATATTTTATACCTTCTCCAGAATACTGCATATATCCTACTATGGCCACATGTTTGCATTATGGTCCTGATCAAGAATCCTTATTGTTTATTTCTAGCACTCTAATAATAAAGTTATTAAAATTAAAAAAAATTAAGTAATAAATATATAATAAAGTATTTATGATGATTCAATTTGTTTGACTATCTACTCTGTGCAGGCAGAAAGCTTATTAAATGCTTAAACTGTAGAGATACAATAATGTTGCTGCTGTAAAATGCTGTAAAAAAGCATTTTGTCATATTTGAAATATAAATCTAATATATTCCATTTAATATCTTTTCTTTAAAACAGTGTTTTATCATAATACCGTAATTATAATGAAACTTAATTATGTGGACATGCATATTAGATAGTTTTTAGTGAAATATAAGGGAAATGCCCTGTAACTTACTTTAATACAAAACACGTTCCCTAAAACGGTGGACAGAGCTACAGACCCATGACAGCGTTACCCAGTTAGCTGGTGGCTAAGACCAGCACTACTTGTGCAGTTAATAAAAGGACAGTTAATGTTTGTCCCGCTGTTACACACAGAGCACGCTCATTTGTTTCAATTTGTCAGTTGTCACAAGACAGTTTACCAACGTGTATAAAATAAGCTACTACTGCTGTGTGCTGTAGACTAAAGAGTATGCTGTACACCTACTTACTGGCTTTTGTTGCATCACTCTCCTACAGCTCTGCACCGCTCAGACGGCAAAAAATGCACGTGCTCTTTGAGAGTTCGTTCCCGGTTCGTAACCAGCGCGCTCTGCCATGGCGATCATTGGTTAATGGTAGTCATGTGACTGATGCAAGCCACATCCTTTTATTTAGCAAAACTATGATTAATAGTTAAATATTATTGTTGAGGGGAACAGACAGGACTCCACACGCACACAAAAATAAACAAAAAATAGTAATAAAAATAAAAAAAAAAATAAAAATTAGACTCAAGAAAAGGGCACTTGGGGCACCCATCAGGAAAGGGGCAGGTGCTCAAGCCCCCCCCCCCGCATGTGCCTGCCCACCACTAATACACACATCTAACCTTCACCAACTCCTCCAACAATGAGTAGTCTGTGTGCAACCCCAATTCCCTGTCGTACAATCCCTTGGCACCTTACCGGAACGCTGTAGATCCCTCCTCGACCAGAGTTGGGTGTAGACATCCTGGCAACACTGTACACCTGCTGCACCTCCATGGCGTCCTCCTGGCATTCCTATTGAAAATGAAAGCAGAGAGGAAATGGTTGTTGGAGCATAGCCAGTGGTCCTCGATGGTCAGTATCGCTGGCGCAGGCGCAGGCGCAGTTTGCTCCTTGGGGCCAGTAGGAGCAAACTACTGGCGATCACCTGCCAAAAAGGGGTTTCCAGCTTTTGCCAAATAATTTATTGCAGGAATTTAAGCTGTTATAAATTACTCGTTGACTTAAAATCTGTCAAAAATATCGCCCATGACGAATATCAAGTAACTTAGAGAACATTTCTATCAAAAAGTAGCTACTGCAATCTTTTTTTTTGGCAAAGTAACTGTTATATATCCTTTAGTTATCGGGGTAAAAAGTAATTGACAATAACAATGTTTTTTTCAAGAGAGAGCTAGCCAAGAGGGCATCAGAAATAACAAATATAACATCACAGTTCTATAATCAAAAAGAACTGGATTGATGACAATATGGGTACAAATACACATAAAGTCATAAAGATACTTGGAAGACAGATTATTTCTTTATTTTATATACAACCCCTTCATAAACCCTGTTGACTAAAGTGTATTTACTAACATAAGTAAAGATATTAGACTTAAAAAACCAAAACATCAAAAATCACTCTTTGGCAGATGCTCACCTCCCCTGGCTGCAATCTTCTGGGGTTTTCTGTCCGCGCCGCCAGGTGGCCTTCAGCCAGCCTCACTGCCGCCTCCAGATTGGGCAGCTCTTGACACTTGACCCAGTCCGCTATTTCCCTTGGGAGCCCCTCCACAAACTGCGCCAGAACGACAGCCTCCAGCAGCCGCGCCTCCCCTTGTGTCGGGCCAGGATGCAGCCACCTCTCCGCATCGTACCGGAGCCGCTGGGCAAAAGCCGAAGGCCCTTCTTGTGGTCCCATGCAGTAACTACGGAAGCGGCGACGATGGTCTTCTGGAGAGAGTTCCATGGGGAGGTGCGGATTCGCAGCAGCCCCAGACTGAGGCAAAAGGTTTAGCATCTGCGTCTGCTGCTGGTGCAGTACCGCCTGCTGCTGCTGCAGTACCGCCTGCTGCTGCTGCAGTACTGCCTGCTGCTGCTGCAAGTTGGCCAAAATTTGAGCCAGTGCGTGACCTTGCTGTAGATTCTGTGGGTTTGACATGTCGTAGCGGCAAGCTGGGCACCACTGTATCACTCTGTTACTGATCTCTGTTACGACACACACAAGGAGACAGTTCTGCGTCACGTTTCACTAATAGTTTTTATTTAGTTCACAACTCGAAGCCACTCGTTTCACACCGTGGCAGGCATCAGCTCTTTCTCCCAGCCTCCCCTGCCGCTGTCACCTAAACTCGCTCTACCCCTCACCTGATGCTAAACCACAACCTGCCACAAAATGATATGTTGAAATTTAATGTAATTAGCGCACCATAATAGTTCTAAAACAAACTCACCTGTATGTATTAACATAAGTGACACTTTTCAGATGAAAGGTAAGAAATAACTAATTAATTTCACTCTGGGTCCAGCCAGGCATGGACTGGGACAAAAAATCCGCCCGGGCATTTTGACTAGAGACCGGCCCACCAGGTTATATAGGAAAAACCATAAAGCCTTTGAATGAAAACAAACACTGTTGTGACAGTGATGTACACTGTCTTGTTGGTATATATGTATCAATCTAATAAACTGATATTCTAAACAGTACTTAACGGAAATATTAAACAACCTAACTAATCCGGTCGTTAAGTCTGACGTCACTAGCCGTGTCTGGGCCTAAACTCCGCTGCAGGTCCATATATCAAATGTTCACTATGGCATTACTGAGAGTTGAAAAACTGTCTAAAGTCTTTCATCTTTAATAAAATGATCAGCGTTCTGCTCTACCAGGTGTAACAATTGAGTTTAACATCCAGGCATCCATGAAAACGGAATTTATGACATTTAACGGAGTTAGAAGTTAGCAGGAAGTTAGCTCGCTAGCTTCTATCTAAATACAATATAGCATGTCCTGACTGCGGGGTTTTGGAAACAAATTAAAACGTACAGCTCTGCTATCACTTCCAACATAAATGAAGACAGAAAACTAAACAGAAGTGACGTTTGTAGGGTTACTGAAGTTTGGCTAGCTGGTATATAATGGTGTTCTACGTGACTGCTAGCGACACAGCTATGTTAGCATAATATAAACAAGCGAACTTTATTTTCCACTCGATAAAAGTTAACGTGAGTGTTCTCGGTGGTCAGGAACAAATGTAATCGCATGGCAGGATGCTGTAAAAGGACCAAACTTCAGCCAGGAGAACAACTGAGATAATCCATCCACAATACGAGGTTAGTCATTCACATACTGCTGCATGGGCTGGGCTGTAGTTACATCCTAAGGTTTTAAAAACTGAGCTTAAATAAATGATTAGCGGTAATAAAAGCCGAGGGAGGTCAACAGTGATCACTGACTGTTTTAGGAGCTTTTTGAGATTAAATAGAAGAAAATACAAAACATTAAACATGTTAACAACACAAAAGCCATATTGAACGCAGACTTTAGGCCCGGAAGTAGGATTCGTCACGTCATAACTTAACAACCGGATAGGGTTGACAAATCCTACCCCCCCAAAAAAACAAAAATAGGGAACCACCCCCCACCCTCCGCCTCGTGATGCTTAATTGACACAATCGTCTTTAATTTAATGCACATGTAAAAACAAATGCACAGAAATCAATTATTAACACACTACAATAATTAAATAATAATTTCTTCAACATAATTGTAGACTGCACAGATGATACCTTCAGAAAGGAAAAACTACCATAGCTTAGAGTATATATTAGACTTAATATTTACTAGATACAATAATAGATTTTTATACATTTTACATCAGATGAAAACTTTTTTTGTAAGATTCAGATAATTATTTATTAAAAACCAGACATTTTAAATGAGAATTTCCCTGTTAATGCCCTACCTGGCCCCCTGGCAAAACTTTGCTAGACCTGCCCCTGCACAGTTACCAGCTATCAGCTACAAAGGATCCTGGTGTTATTTGTCTCTCAGAAACAGTTCATAACTTCCCTTCAACTCATTCATGTCACCTAAAAAGTAAACCTGTTTCTCCATCACCTGTTCAGCTCTGATGATTCAGTAAGGACATTTCCTGGTTTCATCTTCATTCCCTCTCACCAGTTAACCAAACCAACATCATGACCAGCAGCTTTTACAGCTGTGGCTCCAGCAAACATCACCTGATACTACAAAGTAATATTAAATCAATTCTAACAACAGCTTATGAAGCTTAAACGTGCTGCTATTGTTTAGCTCGACATCCGCTGGTTTCCTCTTTCTGGCGCAAAGTGGGCAAGCGAGAGAGACGGGACAGAAAAGATGATCAGCTGATCATTAATCAGTTTTATGACTGAAGTGCCAAACAGGAGAGGGAGGGAGAGAAGGAGAGAAGAAGAGGCAGCTGTGCAGCATAAAGATGCAGAATAACTCCAGCTTTCTGTCTTTTGTTTTTTTAATTCTAGCTGAAGTATGGGACAAATCGTGTTCCTTTTCACCTCAGTACCATTTTCTTATATTTGTCTGCAATAAGACTGCTTTCGGAGCCATTGCCCAAGCAAGGGGGAGGGAGCATCCAACCTCCTCGGCTGTAATTGGTCCAGCCCAGAGTTTATCATGACACTTTGGCCAATCCATGAACTTTCATTGTTTATACCGTTATAGAAAAAAAACAAAACAAACAAACAAAAAACCATCTGCCCATCAAAAAACGAAAAATCACCGCCTACTGGGCAAATCCCCGGTATGCCCAATGGCCAGTCCAGGTATGGTCAGAAACCAAGTAAAACCTGATCTGCCGATCAGGGAATGAGAAAAGCAGGAAGGGCTGACGAGAGTGGCTGGATGTTTGTCAAATGTAGAAACTGTCTTGGTTCATTGTTGTCTGTATGTCAAAGTTCAAATGAGTTAAAGGGGTCAAGTAGAAAAAGAAAGAAAAACAAAAAAACTTTGCAAAAATGAATAATAATAAATTAAATAAAAATAACAAAGAAGAAAAAGTTACATCACTTACAACAGCAACAATGAGTTTAATGACAAACAGAGGTGCTGTTTCAACATATAAAATATAAAATATAAATATAAAATCAGAGACACTGATATTAAATTCAGATTAAAAATTCAAACTGCTCACCTTTTGTTGAAAGTAATGCTGGAAAAGGCTGCTGAGGGAGATGTGAAGTAAGCAGTGGGACACAAACAGGACACATTAATTATTATTATTTAAGTCATCCTTTGCTTTGCTCATGCTAAATAGCTTTAATAAAATATCCTGCATTCAGAAAGACTAAAGTAAAGAGCACAGAAAAAGTGGTTGTATGAATGGGCGTGAATGGGGCAAGTTGTCTAAAGTCCAACTTACGATGGGCAGCAACAGTACCTCAACTGAACATAATGTCACTGGAAACAGAATAAAAAATATTTCTGACAAAATACTTAAAGAGTTTTGGACTTTAAGAACGGAAGGAGAGGAGAGTACTTTTTCTCAGACTTAAGCTGAGTTTGATAGAAAAATATTTACAGTTTAAAAAACAAATATAAACAGTTCAGCTAATATGACACTTTTGGTTCAATCCTTTTTTTCTTCCTCTTATTTTAGCCACAGAACATCTGATATGATTTTCTTGGCTGTGCGGACCAATCAGTTCCAGTTTATACTGTTTATTCTTGTGCTCTGTGTGCAGCTGGGTTTGCTAGTTCAGAGACTTTATAGAGCGTATTAGAACGTGACAAGAGGAATGCAATGTACACTTTATCTCTTACACCCTAAACCTCCCCACCCCCAACTTCCTGGCGCATCCCACGGCTCTGGAGAATGTACAAAATGTTTGCATTGGACTGCAGAACAATGTAATATTTAATATTTAATTTTAAAAGTACTGCTTGAAAATTAGGCCTTTGTAATCAACTGCTCCTTAAATGCATTGACTCTGATTCTATATTCTGATAAACTTTTATTCAATTCAGATTAAAAGTTTAAACTACTTACCTTTGGTTTAAAGTAATGCAGAAAAAAACAGTTGACAATAAGAGAAGTAAATAAAAAAAATGCAGGGAGGCACACACTGGAACAGGGTGAAAAGAAAAATCTAGCAAAAAGTAAAAGTCCAAAAACAAAACTGAGACTCGGTTTTGCAAAAAGGTGTAGTTGACTGTTTGGCAAAAGGCAAGTGAAAGTGGATCTCTACATATAACACAACGCTAAACCTAGAGAGAGTAAAGTGGGTGTCCAGGGAAAAGCAGAACTGAGAAAACAACAAAGGGGGTGGGGGAGACGAAGAAGTGATGTTGATGCATGACTATCCTTCTTCCAGAGCTGTTTAGATAGATAGGCATAGTCAAAAGATGCTTATATTTAACTCTGTGAAGATTAAACACATAAAATATGTAATAAAATAGCCTTGTCCAGATAACAGAAAAATAACTGCTATGGAAAGTCACACATAAAGCAAGGTCAGGAAGCCTGCTGGAGGCAAAAAGTGTCATGTTCTTAATGAAAGAGTACGACAATAAGACTCACTTTCAGTTTCTAATAAAAAGGAAATGAAACTGAAGTAAAGATTAAATCCTGCCATCTTTCCATTTACATGTTTTCATAAACAAATCTCCCTAATGCAAAACTTCCCAAAACCTAAATCCATTCACCAAATTGTTTCTGGTTTTCTTTATTACCAGTGTTGGGGAGTAACGGAATACATGTACCGGCGTTACGTATTTTAAATGTTATACCTCTGAAAACACGGGGAAAAGGATCACAAAAGTGATTTTGACTTGCTTCTCTCATGCAGTTGTTTATTGCAATGAAAGTGAACATAAATATTTCACATTCTGTACTGCTCAATGTCACAGAGTGGAAGGAAAAGATAAATAATAAACCAAAATAATAAAGCGCTAGCTATATATATATATATATCTGAGCACGTTTCCTCACAAAATGGATAATGATAGCCACGTTTCTAGCTCCTGTCGTTTGCTTAATGGCCATTATTGTCACGGCTGGGGCGGCAGTCGTGTGGAGGTGATAAGGAGGATTCAAATAGCAGCCAGTGGTGGAGGTGCAAGTGAGATTTATTTACAGTGAGTAATAACCAAGAAGCGGGCAGAACCAAAACATAAACCTAAACTGGGAAAACTAACACAAAAGGAGGACACGGGGCGAGGAGCAGAGAGACACAGTGAAACATGGAATAATGCTGAGTACACAGAAGATTCAAAGAGAAACACAGACGACGCGATGAGGAGCACAGGCAGACACGCAATATAAATACACACCAGGTAATTAGGAGATGAGAGACAGGAGGGCAACACACCTGGGAGAAATCAGAGCCGACGGGACAGGGGAAACGTAAACTGAACACACTCACATGAGACGGGGACCTTCAGAATAAGACAGGAAACTCACAGACACAGAGAACTAGACGAGACACTGAACTTAGACAGATTCACACGCAGACAGTGTGACACCATAGACAGACAGAACACAGAAGTGGGACCAGGGCAGGCACAGAACAGAACCCTAACAAATGGCAAATAATAACAGAATACATACTCAGAATAACAAAAGCACAAAGAAACACAAAACACTGAGTCGGCAGACTCAGGACCATGACAATTATACAGTACAAAACTGAGGCTTAAAACCGCTATGTCTGTCTACTAAAAAAACTATAATAAAATGCTTCAAGTTTGTTAGGATAAATTGAAATATTTAACCAGACAGTGCTGCTTTACAGATTAGACATTTGTGACCAACTTTAATGCATATAAAATCAGAGACACTGATATTAAATTCAGATTAAAAATTCAAACTGCTCACCTTTTGTTGAAAGTAATGTTGGAAAAGGCTGCTGAGGGAGATGTGAAGTAAGCAGTGGGACACAAACAGGACACATTCATTATTATTAAGTCATCCTTTGCTTTGCTCATGCTAAATAGCTTTAATAAAATATCCTGCATTCAGAAAGTCTAAAGTAAAGAGCACAGAAAAAGTGGTTGTATGAATGGGCGTAAATGGGTGAATGAGGCAAGTCGTCTCATGCCCAATTTAAGATGGGCAGCAACAGTACCTCAACTGAACATAATGTCACTGGAAACAGAATAAAAATATTTCTGACAAAATACTTAAAGACTATTGCACTTTAAGAACGAAAGGAGAGGAGAGTACTTTTTCTCAGACTTAAGCTGAGTTTGATAGAAAAATATTTACAGTTTAAAAAACAAATATAAACAGTTCAGCTAATATGACACTTTTGGTTCAATCCTTTTTTTTTTTTCTTTTTTTTGCTAGTTCAGAGACTTTATAGAGTTTCTATTATTAGAACGTGACAAGAGGAATGCAATGTACACTTTATCTCTTACACCCTAAACCTCCCCACCCCCAACTTCCTGGCGCATCCCACGGCTCTGGAGAATGTACAAAATGTTTGCATTGGACTGCAGAACAATGTTGCAGCACTTTTAGTAAAAGATTTTATGTTTCACAGTTAACAGATCACATCAGTATCAATTTCTGTACCCATCAGGGACGCATTTCAATACTTCACCTTCAAATCTCTCCAGCCACTTACTTAGGCCCAATTTTTTTCGCACATAATTATCCATATGCAAGAAACTAAAACTAAAAGATAAACTGTAATATTTCATTTTAAAAGTACTGCTTGAAAATTAGGCCTTTGTAATCAACTGCTCCTTAAATGCATTGACTCTGATTCTATATTCAGATAAACTTTTATTCAATTCAGATTAAAAGTTTAAACTACTTACCTTTGGTTTAAAGTAATGCAGAAAAAGACAGTTG
>NC_142107.1:13252500-13395000 GCF_056152115.1 Neolamprologus brichardi
TATTCGTAGTTTGCACTTTTCGATGTGGTTCATCTATGGTGTAATACCTCATCCTTGTGGAATAAATGTCACAAGGTGTGATTAGCTAGACTAATTTTATATATATGTAATTTTATACATATATAAAAAACAAGGAATTATTTGAATCACATGTTTTCATCATTCTTTGCAGCAACAACCCAAACCTATAAATTTCTAATCATACATTTAATGACAACATTTTTGTTTAACAGGCTATAACATTTTTACAATTTCAACCACCATTAAATAAACAAGGTATCATTTGTTAATGAGCTGGTCTCTTAGCGAAGTTTATTTGCAGTATTCTTCAATGTGTTGGTCTGAAAGCTCGATTGAGGAAAATTATGTCTTGCACAGATTACGGGCATAAGTACACTGCTGTCCTCAACCTATCATCTTGTCTATAGAGCATCTCTTGCAATGTGTGCCTTAACAGAAGTCTTAGTCCCAGTAGAGGCACTCAGGTGGTTTGGCTTCGACTACGCACACAATGCATTAGATGTAAAGCAGAAGAAGTAGCATTAAGATGTGATTCATTGTGCAATATACTGCCACTTCTTACAGGTCTCTGTGTTGTAATGTGCAATACTGTTCAGTGGTGGAAAGTGACAGGAAGCTCAACCTTTAGCCAAGGCTATGAATGTTGATGACAGCTGCTGCTAAGTTACATATTGTATGTCAGACAGAAATCTAGAAGCCAAAATGTATTATTTGTGTTTTAAAGCGTTTTGAAGTTTGCCGATGCAGCCTATAGTTTTATTTCTAGCTATAGACAAGCATGACTCTTGTCGGTGTGTTTTCCAAAGCTTTAGTGCACTTTCTTCCTCACTTGAGATTTTTCCTCCCAGTAAGAGCAGAAACTAGGTTATTTCCCTAAAAGCCAGATGTGCACATATTAATAAGAGGCAACTGCAACACATCTGTTAGTTAATTGGAAACTTGAACTGATCCTCATCTAACAGAGCTTGGCTTTTGAAACACTGAATTATTTGAATAGCTTTTTAACATGTTATTTTAACATCAGTGTTCTTGGCAACTTGGGAGATTTGCAGAATTTGGACACCTCCTTTTTAACCTTCTAGCTTCTAGTGGGTCTTGTGAAGTTATTTGTCATTTCTGAATGGACCCCTGCTTTGTCTTATGAAAGATCAGGACTAATAATTCACTTACAATCAGAAATCCTGGCCGGATGGAGAGGACTTGACTTCAGTCTTACGTAACATTAAGCTTTACCTATTACTCTAGGAGTTATTATGACACATTCGAGCGTGGATAATGTCAGTGGATGCCAGAACACTGTAATGTTTTTTTTGGTAAGGAAATCTCACATGGGCACTTCTCCTGTCTTAGATTTTTATTTTTCTACCAGGGTCTTCCCACCTTCCTGCACAAACCACAGACTGAACAGATTTTTTTTTAATCTTTTGTAAATTATAATGCAAATACTGTATTCTGATATTGCAGTTGTTGAAAACAGTTTGTCCTTTTTTCAATAAAAAAATTAATAAAATGAAATCATTGTGAAGTTGATGCATTAATTGTAAACTCCGCGTCATGGAGATAATGTGTCCGCATGATCTTGTGATCTGACTAACTATCCATCCTGTCGCTTTCCCAGCAAAACTTTATAAAGAGCTGTGTGGTGCTGTGACCCAAATTTCCAGCTGTCAAAGCTAACACCATCAATTTCTGTATTTCAACAAACTGATCCACTCCACTTCTGTGAAAGCCCACAGTGGCAGGTGGCTTAACTGGATATAATTTTTAATGACACAATGGAAAGAATTTCGACTTCACTTTTCTCTGCCTTTTTCCGTAAACTGTGGGAAATAAATTCTGCGGTGTACAATGTCTCAAGGGAAAGTGTTGATATAATATCAGAATGGGTAGCTCTGTTACTCAAATCCTTTGCTAAGAATTTATTTTGAATGGAAATGCTCTCATATTCTCTTAGATGCTTCAGTTGAAATGATATATGTGCTGCTCAGTAAAACAAATTGCGTAACAAGCCAATATTCTAGATGCAATATGCAGAGAGGATATGCACCATGCAATGCCTCTAATTCCGCATTTACATGCACAAAATACTATTAAGCTACAGATCTGATCAATGTAGTTGAATAATAGCTGAACTTCTATTTTGCAGGTTGACACGGCTATCTGCAAATTTAGCTATTTTCCATCCACAGCACAGACTGATCCTAGTCTCATCCATGCTGAATGCAACAGATTGATCTCGCACATCCGCTGGGAGGCAGTGGGCCGATTTGATTTGTTTCTGCATAGGAAGTGTCCCAAGCCTCTGGGCTTTTTCCACATTAGCCAATCAAAATGCCACAAAGCTGGAGTTTGGAATAAAATTTAGGGCTATCCCTTTTTCCTTCATAGCAAATTAATTTTAGTTCAACAATTACAATTTTCTGTAAAAATCAATCTTGCTGTCAAAGAAAGGCAAAAAATTCATTTTAATTCTTATTAGCTGTAAAATGTAAAATCCTATAAAGCTGAGTCCATATTTGTAGCTTCCTTCTAAAAATATCTTCTTAATTTCACCAGTATCACCTCTAAACTTTTGCTACGATCACAAAGAAATTTCACTGGATGCGGATGGTGGATGGTGATTGTTTAGTCCATGCTGCGTGCCCTATTTGCAAGAAATCGACAGCCAGCGCCGGCCTGAGAGCTCCTGTCAATGCTTCTGATGACGTCTCTCTGGCGAATTCCCTTGAACTGGCTTATTAGCAATAGACTGATCAATTTGACCTTCAGATTAGAAGAGTGAATGTAAACATAAACAATTAACCAGCAGAGTCAACCAACACGCGAAAGAACATACAGTATAGCTTACGGGTTCATGTTAAATATGGTAGCAGTTGCAGCAATTTGAACAAAAAAACCCTCTGACATACTCCATGTTTCAGACCTGAACATAAATAACACATTAAGATATGACCTCCTGTCAAGTCTGTAAAGGCAGAAATGTCCCTGGATTATCTCAATGGCCATCACTTGCTTAAAGTTTATGGTCATAATTTTAAAATGTATTAAAAACACAGTCATATTTATTGCTCAAGAGGAAGACTGTCTCTAGTCTGGAAAGTTGGTCACATCTAGGAGGGAATTATATCAGAAAAACTATCCGAGCATCATCTTATGTGGGCCACATCCGCAGCTTGTCGCTTTATAAATAGCTGTAACAGTGTATTTGCCCTGAATTAACGTCCTAAGTGTCCTGGTGAGGTCATTAGGCAGCAACAAGATTAATGCCGTAAATCAGATTTTAAAAAAAGAGGGGGAATTACAGAGGAGTTTCCTCTTTATTGTGAAAACAAATTGTGAAAATCCAAGACAGTGACATGTGTGCGTTTGCCTGATTAAATGACTCCGGTCTCTTTGTTTTCACTGGGTTAACCTTGAATCATGAGTTGTAGCAGTTTGATTTGAGCTGATCTGTGTCACTTGTTTTGGCTTATTGTTTCTGGTCATCTAACAGCTAAAACATCTCTGTTACAGTCACATCAAACGCTAGTTTAGCTCAAGCAAGCCACTTATTTTTCCTTATAGATCAGCTGATCTAAATGCCACCTCACATCAGCTCATGGTTCAGCTTACATCCTTCTATGCATCATTTTGGCAAATCTAATATAGGGCATGCACCCCACCTCAATCCTAGGAGTTTCCAAAGATGTGTCTGACTTGCCTGCTCCATTTTGTACAGTTGGATTTTGCAATAATATAACTAATGGCAAGTATATGTAAACCTCGTAGAAAGTCTGTGATATATTGCTGTCACATAAGAAGACGGGGAATGCCACAAAATTCAGCAATTCAATTATAAATTAGCCTTTTATAAATCCTTGAACTTTAGTGGCAATAGGGGGGAAAGACACCATGACACCATAATAGTGTTCTGTGAGTGCATCAGGATTAAATTAGGTAATTATATAATTCTGATGACATGACAATTACATAAGTTTTCTCAGTAGATCTGGCAGTGCAATGGAGGCCTGCTGACTGTCAGTCGATGATGGCGGTAGGGTGACTGACAATGGGGCAAAAAATACTGATACTCACCTGCTGCATTTAAATTGCCACACCAAAAATGATCATGTTGCCATATTTCTTATGTAAGGACACTGCTGCAGGAGAAATGCTAACCCATGTAAACAAAAGAAATGTAATCTGAACAGTGCGGAAGCAAGTGACTGGTAATGGGATTAACTCTTACACAAGCATTATATAGAAGAGAATCAATTTTTTGTCTCTATGTGTGATTTATATTCACACATAGATTTTTATTCTATAGATTTACAGGCCATTACACACAGAACACTGCAAAAAAAACAAAGCAAAGTTTAGAATTTTTCCAATCTGAACTTGTCGTATAACATGTACAACACAGTGCGTTGCATTTCTGCAGTAAATTTGTCCTTTAAAAATGCACTGTAAAAAATAGTCAACATCAAGCAATGATGAGCTGGTCCTGAAACAAGAAGAGGAAAAAACTGAGATTCTGAGTTCATCTGATTCTACAGAGAATTTCATGGTTTGATCCAGGAGTTGAAGTTGTATGATGACTGCTTTTGCACTTATTACAGGATGTCATTGCGGCAGTTTGAGCTCTTGTTGTCAGAGCTGTGGCCACAAATGACAAATTATTTCAGACGTGGAGCAGCATTATCCATGTGTACTCGGTAAAATAGTATTATTTTACTATTCATATTTTTACCAGTGCCAGTTTTGCCACTGTGCCAACACACTTGTTGCCAAATGCATTGGCTTGATTAGGCTGATCTGTTTATCTGAAAAATATGAAATATGAATAGCTGCAATAAGAAGATTCCAAAAATTATTTTTAAAGCAGGAAATATTTGCACAGATTTTACGTATATACAGTATATAAAGACCTTCATAGCCAAAAAACTGATGTAAGCGGTATTTAGCATTAAAACATGCTAGCATGATAGTGGTTAGCACATTGATATGAGCATTTAGCACAGAGCCAGTAATTTTAGCATCTGAGATTACACGATACAATCAGTTTGCCATTTTCTGTTGGAGCCACACAGTTTTACAGTTCATTTTAAAAAGCAGTAGAGTGCCAGATCACAGATAAATGTGTTTCACTAACACGGCCAACACTCAACACACTTGTCAAAATCTTCTGCTGTTGAGTGTTTAAAGGAGTTTCTGGCTAATTTATTTATTGGTTTCATTTTATCAGCCCGGGCGATTTCGACATGATTTTGCCCCCTTTGTGTTTTTTCAGTTGTTACTCAAGTTTCATTGTTTTGCCTACCAAGAAAAATTAAAAAACGATTTCACATTACATTGGCATGCGTAACAGGATTATGCTGTATCAAATTTCAAGTAATCCTTGCTAATTTTTAATGTAGTTTCAGCTACAATAACCTTACACATTTGCACAAACACATACATACACGCAGCACACTGACACTCATTTTGGCCTCATCTTTGACAGCTGAGTGTCTCATGACACTCAGGGGAGGAATAGGAGAATCCAGCAGGTACAATATGTTGGATGGGATTCAGGCTTTTTCCATTCCCCGAGCCCGGTGAAAGACAATATGTATATTTATTCACAGTGGGTGTGTCCGGTCACACAAGCAGCAACAAAAACTGCGTTCAGCAGATTGCAGTAGTCACATTTACATGCTGTCAGTTTATTGTTGTTCCCACTTTGCGTTCTCATTTCATGCAAATTTCGTTTTGCAAACATTGTCATTTAGGCACGGTGCATGCACGGGCTTGCAATCTTATATGTCATAGCTCAGTAAATGCTTGTCTATTAATGCCTCTGATCTTCTGGCTCTGGCTCCTCTGACCTTGACAGAGACAGCCAGAGCCAGGAAACAAAAGTGATCCCAACTTTATGCTCATTGTTGGCTCATAACCAGTAGCACTTTGTACTTAGAGGACTTGGCTGTGTGCGGTATTACACTTTTTACTTATTTATTTTTTTTAACCTATAATACAGTTGCTTCAGAAAATAAGAAGCGATAGCTAACATGCAGCCTTCCTGTCCTCCATATATACTGCACGCTTCCATTTCAGCATCCCCTGCTGTCAGTGTGGATCTTCTTGCAGCTCAAATGAGCTACTCGTCCTAAGGTGGAAGTGATACATTATAGGATTAACAGGTGCAGGTAGTCATCACTGTTTTGTTTATCTCTGTCTCCTTAAATGTCTTCTTTCTGATTTGCCCATTTGTCATTCTCCTGTTTTGTCATGCCTGCAAAAGTATCCAGTTTCCCCTTAAACTTGGTTAGTAAAGTCTGGAAAACAATAAAGGAAAATAAAACTTGTGATTTCATTGAAGGATAATTTAAATGGAACTGGATACTTGAGAAGGGTTTGTTTATGGTGACAGCTGAGGAGTGATGGATTCCTCTCAACTGTGTCCAGCCCTTGAGTGATAAAGGTCAACATTAAACCGGTCTTGTCAGCCAGCGACTCTTGTACATTTATATACAGAGCACAGCCAACTGCAGGCCTAAGTGCCAAACAGGGCATTGTTTATTTATGTCAACCAATATCCGACCAAATTGTGCTGGCCGTAAGACTAAATATTTTCTTATTTACTTATTCAAATCTTCTCGATGATGTTTTCACAAAATAAATACAATTCCAGAGTTTAAAAGTTATGATAGAGATGATCCTTCGCTGTATTCGCTGGCACCCGGTTCGACCACAAGCCTGTTTCTTTAAGAAGCGCACCAGCTGGCTCCATGTTCAAAGAACAAAACTGCTCATTCAGTGTTGTAAATCTGTTTTTGTGAATGGTGCGCTGTTATCTTTCCACTGAATGTGTGGCACAGCAGCTCCCTCAGGACAAAACAGCTTCCACACCTAAAAGAGCCAACCGCCAGGGTTACCATAACGATATCTGGGCAACAAGCGACGTCAGCTCCAGTATGGAACCCTCTGCAGGGCAAACAGAGACACATAACAAACTTGGAATCAAACTCTTGTTGTTTGTTCGGCGTCCCAAATAGATGATGATAGTATGAAATGTTTAATTATTTTTAGAGCTCATGTGACAGGCTTCGTGGCTGAACCTTTGCTCCCCGGTAGATCTCTGCTGCTCCTGCTGTCGCTGCGCTTCGTGTAACTGCTTTTATCTGATTTGCAATGAGGCACGCAACACTTTACTATATTTGCCTTTTCGTATTATTTTTATAGAATTAGCTTGGGAGCTGTTCTTCACCAAACCCAAAGTGTGGCAAGGTAACAAATACTGTAGGATGAATTCTGTAGAGCCAAAATGAAAATTATGATTAACAAAAACAGATATTCAAGTTCTAAGATTATACATGTTAGAATATTTCTGCAAATGTAATCAGTGATTCTTTTCAACATCTGCTTGGCAATTAGACGTCGCTATTAATGCAGTATTATTTAAAACTCAGAGCACAAAATATGCTTATTGAAAACGATTCTGTGCAGTGGTGACCTTTTATTATTATCACTCAAACATCATCAAACGAAAATCCGCGGATGGATAAAAAAATGGTCCTTGAGTATATTCACTTTATTTGTAGTGTTTATAGTAAATGTGCTAATGAGCCCACCTCATTTTTGGAGCACATAATATTGCTGAACCTAAACCTGACCAACTGACACAACCCTGAATAATAGCACTGCCACCACAGGCTTGTTGAGTACTCACCAAGGAGTGATGGGCACACCACTTCATCTGCCTCTCCTCTTACCCTGATACATCATCACTCTCTAAAAGAGTAAATCTGGACTCATCAGACCACATGACCATTTTCCATCACTCCAGTACAATCTTTATGTTTCCCAGCAACGTGAAGCCTTTTTTTTCTTGACTAGCCTATAGATAAGTTCTCTTCTATATTGTGCAGAAATGTTCTTAAACAGTTGTGACTTCTACTCTTTTTCAAGATTTTTCTTTCTACCACATTTTGTCCTTGAGGGTCCAGCCAGATTTTAATAACATGTTCTTACCCCAATTTTAATAGTTTCAGCAACCTCTTTAGGATATGTCTTCCTATAGGGTTATTTTTTTAAAAAAAAAAAAAAAAGGAGAAGCAACTCACTGCATCAATTAGGGTTAATTAGCCTGTTGTCAGTCAAAACTCATATTTAACTTATATATTTACTGTGCTGCTGTGGTTACTCGATGTATTGTTTGAACTCAGATAACCTTGGATATCTGTTAATGTCAGCTAAAAATGGTTTGTCTGATACTATAACTGTTAATCATGGAAGAGGCGAAGCAGGAGTTGCAGTGACACACCATCACAGAGATGTGGAGCAGACCCAAAGTGAATGCGGTCATCTTCTTCCTTGCTTTAAATTTAATTCACGTAGAACAAGATTAGAGGATCCAATCAGTGGTGACACTGAACCTGGCACCCAGTGGAATGAGACACCAGGGAGGCCTAATCATCCCCATGACTCCACTCAGCTGCAGCAGGCCAATGAAATCCCCTCCAGACTAAGCAGATGGTCGATATCATCTTCTTTCTTTTCTAGGTGAGATTATCTTTTAGGCTTCAGACTTTACAAGTGGATGTTTACTGCAGTAGTGGCCTTTCTGCTATCCGGTTGTGGGATGCTAATGTTTCCCACTGCTGTGTGAGACCCAAAGTATACAAACAGCGAAAGGGTCGCCAGTGTTCCCAGTGTGTTACAGTGATCATCAAATCATGGATTTTATACATGCATACACTGAATTTCTAGTATCATAATAAAATATAACTGAAAGAAATTGAAGGGAAGCAAACTTTTTCTTGAGTCACAAAGACTCTAAAAATAGTTAACATATTAAATACATATTTAAGTAAGCAAAAAGCTTCCCCATTAAAAAATAAGTAAATAATACAGACCAAAATACACACACACACACACAAAGCAATTTCCTCATTATCCTCGGGCTGCAATTTCTCCAAACAAGAAGATTATTTCTTACGTCACAGCACAATTTTCTCTTCAGCCCTGCCTGTCCTGAGATTACAGAGGTAGTTTATGCTTGATTTAAGCAGGTCACCCCAAAGGAAAACAATGCAGAAAAAAGCTCGGCATGAGGTGACACATGATCCCCTGATGATCCCCCTGATTAGGAACTTTCACTCTTAGGGAAAGAGTGAAAGGGGAAGAGCAGGCCAAGGTTGACATGATAACACTTGTGTCCTTTACAGTAAATTATCAAAAATAATTATGTAATATTTAATATTATCAGCTTTATCGCTTTAAAAGCAAATACACAATATATCACGAAACCAGTACCTGTAGTAAGACAAGTGATACATATGATAATGATACATCATCCCTCCTCTGGCAAACTAAGTAATGTGTTGCATAGCAGGGTAACAAAGTAGGCACTGGCTATCCAGTGCAGTCTAATTAATGCGATGTAAAAGAGCCACAAGAGTAACAGAAGCTACTGTATCTCTGCTCAAGTAGAGCACTGAAAACAGGGCAAGTTTTCTGTCCAAAGAGAGTAACGGGTAACAGAAGAGGAGCAGCACACCACTTAAGGACATCCTCGTGCCAGTGAGAAGGATCAGCTTTACACCTGTGGGCTAGGTAATCAACATCGTGCCCTGATCTCTTTACTTTCCTTGTCACTTACAGCACCTTGGAATCAGCACAAAGACCAAGGAAAAGTCAGCCTTCTGATCTCAAGACAGCAAGAGTTATACGAGCAAAAGGCAACGGGAAAAAAGGAAGTGCCTTGCCAGAATTTAAGTGAAAATGATGTACTTGCAATGCTGTGACCCCATGTGAATGTGCATGTGACACATTCTTTTGTCAACTGAAAGATTACTTTGAAAAGGAGACGCATCACATACGCCATCATCCTTTTTCCCAGAAGCCAGGATTATTTGTGTCATTTAAATTTTGGCAGACTTTGAAATAATCTGGACAAAAGTCAACTGCTTTGCCAAGTCTATTTTAAAAACAATACATCATCCCTTTTGTGAGAGACGATTACTTTCCATCGCTAATTAAAAGAAGGGGGGCGGGGGGGGGAGTGAATGGGGCGTGTTAAGGGATATTGATGCAATCACTAGATCTAGCAGGGCCACTGGAGCTGGATCAGCTGACTGGCCCTGCTCCTGAAAGCGAATCATAGCACTGGAAAGAAAGCGTTTCCACTTTTCACAGTGGCTTTTTGAAGATGAAAGATGACCGTGAGCTGATGAAACGAGGTTTACGTATGCACTATGATTGAAAGTCTGGTGTTTTTTCCATCCTTGTTATACTGCATGAACAGGCACAGAGAGGCAGAGAGGTACTCACGATGAAAAGCATCTCACTTTGGGATTCTGTGCAAAAAGGTTAAAAAAACAAAAGCAAAACATTAATTTACGAATTACCAAAACTCCATATTTAAGTAAAAAATATGATATTGCATGTTTTGCTCGTTTTACATCAAATAGAGGCAACAGGAGATAAGCAGGAGAAATACGTGATGGACTATCTAAAGGTAGGTATGTTAATATATAATATGTGTATGTTTCTGTTCTGTGTCTTGTGCACTGTTTGTTTGTATATGTGTATTTCTTGATGCTGTTACACCCAAATTTCCCCTTGTGGGACAATTAAAGGATTCTTCTAATATGATTTGGCATAAACAGACCATAGGGAGTCTTTCAGAAATAAAGATGGGCAGGGATTACCCTTGTTCGGTGAAGGCTACAGTGGCCTCCCTACAACCAAGGCCTTTCACGCAATTTTAAAACTAAAACAGAGGCAAACTGCAAGCATGGAAAAATGTTTGGCTTTCAAAACTTTAGCAGCTGATTCCCTCACTTCCCAGTGCGTAAAGGTTGCCAGTCAAAGAAGAGATGATGACTCAGAATTTGTTTTCATTCAAACTAGACTGGCAACACTGAATAAGTAGAAACGAATCTGCAGATAATCTCAGTTAATCACTGTACTATTTATGAATCAGTTACTGACTAATCTTGGTGTATTGGTGCAATGGCACTGATGCACTGGGAATGTATTCTGTTTTTGATAATATACATTTTTCTAGGCACTTTTGCTCTTTAGCTACCACTTTGGATCTGTCTCCCAGGAGCTTGAGCAGCTATTTAGCGTATGGTTGACAGATCCTGTGAGATAAGGATTAGCAACAGGAATGCAATGGGTCACCATGTGGTCATTTAGTGTGTGTAAATGTATCTGTGCACTAATTTTAGTGCAAAGTCAATTCCTGGGTGTAGCACACATACACACTCGCCTGTTTTCTCCTTTGTCCTCCCCCGGGCCTGAACACTATTTAAAGGTTCCAGGAAGAGATCGAGGATGTGGGGGAGATGCTTGAGGAGTTTTTAGGTGCTTAAGTGGTGTTTTAGAATCATACTGTATCAATATTAGACACTGTACATGAGTTCCAGTTTTATTGTTTCCTATTGGAAAAACAATGACACAACATCCTCCAGGCTAAAGAAAAAAGGGACCATCTTTTTCAGGAAAGGCCAAGCTAGAATCTTATACCAGATGAGAATGGGAGAGCATTTCCTCCCCGAAGTCCAGCAACTGGTCTCCTCAGTTTCTAAATCTTTACTGACTGTTATTAAAAGAACAGTGGATGCTACACAGTGCTAAACATGGGCTTTGTCCCAGATCTTTTGAAATATGTTGCTGCAATCAAATTCCAAATGAGCTAATATTTTTCATGAAATACTGAAAATGTCTCACTTTAAATACTTTATGATATTTGCGAATCACTAGATCCAGTTTTTACTGCTTTTGTTTTCCAGAATGGGAGTTTATCTTTACAGACCTGTTAAAAGTACATTTTATATTATGCAAACACTGTAAATCTGTATGGATGGACCACGTACGAGACACTGCACAGGACCACAATACTAGGACCACACAAGCCGGCACACGTAACTCAACAGTTACGTGTGCCGGCTTGTGTGCGTGTGTGTTTGCAGGTCACAGGCTTGGCACAGAAAACTCGTAAGCATTCTTCATTTCATTCAGGAATATTCTAGCAGTTTGATGGGTGTTACCAGTCTGCTCATTTGCGCAGCTGCCTACCAAAACACAACTGGTAGATCAATAGTTGCTTGTCAGTAATGCTGGAGGTTATCAATGGAAACACTGAAACGCATTTACGTAATCAGGCAAATGGGTGATGAGGGGTCAAAAAAGCCCTTGTCTCCTCCTTTAGGTCTGGCTGAAGTTGCAGCGTGCAAGCAACAAATTAATTGACCTGGGCTGGAATAAATATTCATCAGTGAGGTTATTATTCCAGATTTGGATGGTGAGGGCTCTGCCTTCAGCTGTGGTTTGACAGGAGAGGCTGCCTTGTCTCGCTGCAGCTGTTCAACTTGTTGACATCAGTTCACAGCACTTCTGCTCCAGCAGTGATTGTGAAGATATTAAATTTCACCTTCTTCTGCTGTCCCGAGTTTTAAAATAGTCCAAATGTTCCCAATCATGCAGTAAACAACACACCCTCCTGGTTCCCTCAGCAGTGCAATCCACCATAGCAGCAATCTTAGCAAAGGGCTATTACTGATATAATTATGGTCTCTATTAATGTTTCATACTTTATATGGTGGCGGAATCATTGCATGATGACTTGACTAAACATAACTGAGCGAGGGTTAGAATTCTAAGCAATCGAAACTCGTACGTCACACTCACCTGCTTTGGGTCTTTGCAGTGGATCCATTTTACTGAAACCATTAACTAGCACAAACATTGGAGCTGAAATTTGATTGTAGAAACCTTTACCACTCATTAGATGGGCATCTGAAAGTACACAGAACCCATTTGCCAGTTTGATTAAATACACTGTCATCTCTTTTTCATGAGGAGTACTGATGACAAATATTTGCTTTAATATGCGCTCTGCTTATTTACACGCGCACTTCATTCTGCACACAGGAAGCAGCACCGAGACACACACATCTCCTCTCAGACTTTGCTTTGGCCATGTTGTTTAGGATGGATGCTTGCCATCGGTGCATCAGCGTTTAATTACAACATGCTTTAATCCAGGCCCCACTATCAAATCGCTAATCTGTTGAGGTATCACCTTCAGCACAAGACAGAAGTACTAACATGCACCTGAAGTATGTTTTGGGACAAAGCAAGGTTAAGCTTCTTGTTAATGTAGTGTAATACTAGATTGTTGATTTCCAGTGGGTTTAGCTTGGAACAACTCTGAAGGTTTTTTTTGGGATATCCATTTGAAGCAAATCATTCTGTCAAGAGGTTGAGAAAATCTCTCTAACTGTTGCTGTTCATAGTGTAATGCTTCTATTCAATGTTTAATTCAATTAGCCCTTACATTTGATATGCAGCACCATGACCTTGCACCTGATAGCATGCTAAAGCTGTATCCGAGGATGGATTACCAACCACGCAAAGGCCCACGAGGTTTGCTAAATATCGTATCTGTCACTGTGTCAGAATCTTTTTTTTTTTTTAGTTTAAACTTGCCTCCAACATTATTAGTTGCATCTTAGATGATTGTGGTGTACATATTTTGGGCAATGCCTTCAAGAAGCATACGTCTAGTTCCAACACCACCCGAAGGTACCCTAACAACATCACATCTTTGGTTTTGGAGGCCAAGTGAGTAAAGTGATCTCGCTCTGTCGTCAAGAAAACAGGCCGAGATAAAATGAGCTGTGTGACATGGCATGTTATCCTACTCGGGGTAGCCAATAAAAGATGACACTTTGGTCAAGGTTAGACATGATTAACATCAATACTGTGGCATTTAAATGATGCTCAGCTGGTGACGAAGTGTGCCAAAAAACCCCACACCACTGCACCAGCAGCATCAGCTTGAATTTCTGATACAGTAGTTGTTGGCATTGTTGATGGCTGCAGGACGGATTCATTTTCCAATCCGGTCGTTAAGTCTGACGTCACTAGCCATGTCTGGGCCTAAACTCCGCTGCAGGTCCATATATCAAATGATCACTATGGCATTACTGAGAGTTGAAAAACTGTCTAAAGTCTTTCATCTTTAATAAAATGATCAGCGTTCTGCTCTACCAGGTGTAACAATTGAGTTTAACATCCAGGCATCCATGAAAACGGAATTTATGACATTTAACGGAGTTAGAAGTTAGCAGGAAGTTAGCTCGCTAGCTTCTATCTAGATACAATATAGCATGTCCTGACTGCGGGGTTTTGGAAACAAATTAAAACGTACAGCTCTGTTATCACTTCCAACATAAATGAAGACAGAAAACAGCAGTGACGTTTGTAGGGTTACTGAAGTTTGGCTAGCTGGTATATAATGATGTGCTACGTGACCGCTAGCGACACAGCTATGTTAGCATAATATAAACAAGCTAACTTTTTTTCCACTCGATAAAAGTTAACGTGAGTGTTCTCGGTGGTCAGGAACAAATGTAATCGCATGGCAGGATGCTGTAAAAGGACCAAACTTCAGCCAGGAGAACAACTGAGATAATCCATCCACAATACGAGGTTAGTCATGCATATACTGCTGCATGGGCTGGGCTGTAGTTACATCCTAAGGTTTTAAAAACTGAGCTAAAATAAATGATTAGTGGTAATAAAAGCCGAGGGAGGTCAACAGTGATCACTGACTGTTTTAGGAGCTTTTTGAGATTAAATAGAAGAAAATACAAAACATTAAACATGTTAACAACACAAAAGCCATGTTAAACGCATACTACTTTAGGCCCGGAAGTAGGATTCGTCACGTCATCACTTAACGACCGGATTGTTTATGCTCATCAGATCACAGAACCACCGCTAACCGCATTTTTGTTTTTCTATTTGGGCAGTTCTCTGAAAATCCCACAGATGATTGCGCACTGAAATCCCAGTAGATCAGTTTCTAAAAGGGCTCACCCTTCATCATCATTGTAGCTTAAAATAACCTTTTTTCCCCATTCAGGTACCCTTGACCTCGTCTACATGCCTTAATGGATTAAGCTTCTCCCAAGTAAATGGCTGGCTTGAACAACTAAACAGATGTTGCTGACAAATATTGTACATCCACTACAAAGCTGTGATTTATTGAAAAGTGCGAGTAATTAACACAAAAAATGGGAAATAACAGCTATTATTAACTCAAAAGACAATAGCAAAAGTGGTGAGTATCATTACATTCACAGCTGCTAGCAGTTATTTTTTTGCACTTTTAATGCAAAATAACAACATTGATTGGGGAAATAATGAAACCAACTCGTATCATGAGTGTCAAAAAGGCCAGTCGGGAGGGTAATCGGGCCATGCTGCTTCTGTATTAATGCAAGCCTGAAAAGCTGGAAAAAAAAGGTACAGCAGCAGACATTCCCAAGCCACTGGCTGTTTTTGGTCCCAAAAGATCTCACCAAAGTGTAATTATGTAATTGCCTCGTCCTGTGCAATGCCCTCTGAGACATTTTTCTGCAGAAGATTTATTTATGGCCTAGCGTCTGCTTTGTCACCCAATCCTTTGAATCCAGAGAGCACAGAACTCCCCTTAAGGCTTTTAACAGAAAGGAGACAGTTTACATCCAGCAATGTGGCGCTGCACACCAACATGTTTGCATGTAAACATGGTGATTATTTTGCAGGAGTTGTTTCAGCCCTCTCGTCATGCTTAAATGGACTATAACTTTCATATACTTTTCAGTGGTGAAAATAAGCTTCTTGAATGTTTTACTAAGGTAAAATACTGTAATCCTTTTTTTAACTTTTATATTTTATGCTGGTTTATACTTTCACTGTGTTACATTTATAAGGGAAAACTTTACGTTTTAAACTGTATTCGTTCATATATTTTTACTAGTATAATCCAGAGTTCACAGAAAAGATTTGCAGTATGGAAATGAAGCATCCAGCAGATATCAGTTGAGTAACATTTGTTGCATGGCTTCTTATTATTGCATAAACTGTATTATATTCAATACAAAATGTAACACTGACAGACCCGTGTTTGTTCTCAATGAGTGCCTACTCTTTTAGGTATGTTTTCCAGTAACGCTTAAGGATTAAAGGACTGAGAATAAAATTTCCATCTGAACTTTGGAGATTTAAAAAAGCTAATGTGCAACAAAAGGTATTTCAGCGAGCGGACTCTTTCTTACGATACAAAAAGTTTCTTTCTACATGAAAAAAGGTTGCCAACTGCTTTGTGATGTAATGTTTGGCTCATTCCAAAGATGGCATCTGGTATGTCTCTCATGGAGGTAATGCCTACAAATGTATATATATATTATATTAGTATTTCCTGAGGCAAGTTAACTGGCCATGTTCCTCTTTGATGTCAACAATCACCACTTTGTCACCCATTCTCTACACCTCCCAGACTCTCGGTGTGAGTTGTGTACATCTACAGTACAAAATATTGCATAAGATTGTGATGTCAGCCCAGGGCTTAGGAAGATCTAGTTCCATAAAAGTTCTTTCACCAGTCTCAGTAAAATGACCCTATTCTAACTTCCCACCACAGGCCACGCTGTGTTATGCCCGTCAAAGGGAAACATACACAATGTCATCTGCTTCTTGTGCATCTGCCCTCAAAGGGCACGATAATGGCCACATTTTCCCTGGCAAGGAGTAGAGAAAGAGAAGGCTACCAATTCAGAGTGGCTCGACACCGAGTTTTCTCACAGTTTTCATTACACCCACTAATTATGATAATTAGCAAACAGAGTCATCAGTGGGTGCCATGATTGTATGTGTAAGGGTATGCGTATGTGAGACACACTAATGAGTTGTTTAATGGCTTGGAAAAAAAACATTCCACTCGAACTTCAATCTGAAGGACGCAGGCAGGTCAGGAGATCGTGAGATCTGGCATAAGATTAAGAAAACAGTTCCAAAATGGAGTGCACATACTTTGTCTTGTCTGGCACTCTTCTGTCCATCTGCGGGACCCTTGGGGCAACAGCAAGAGTTCCCAAACTTTACTACACCAGGCAAAAAATAGGCATCAGTTTAATCCACTAGTGCTTGTTTGTTGAATGAGACCTCTCTGAGAATTTGAAATGAGATAGTAAAGGTTGTACAGAAAAAAGAATATCAGCACAGACCCCAACATCTGCCAGCTGATTGATGACGTGCTAAGATAGTCAGAAATATGCGATAGTCACTTGAAACCACAGCAGAAATATCCAGAATGAGGTGGACTATTAAAAATAAAAACCATAGCTTTTTCCTAATTAGTGTCTATAAGTTAGGATTATGTCATAACCTGTTTTGGCATCTTAACTTCTCCATCACAGTGCACTTTAGGCTGAGCTGGGACACTAATTCAAGCAGATGTTAGCTGTTTTCCCCCTTCACACGACAATCTTTTGTGTAGCATTATGTAAGCCATCATCAAAAGAGTACTTTCTTAAAAAGCGTGTCTTTAGCTTGGCTGACAATCCCCCTCTACTGCACAACACTGGACCACTGCCTGCAGTCTACTGGCATTGAGTTTTCTCGTTCTGGCGTGAAATCATAGGCCTCTGCCTGACACACTAGAGGCAGAATAGGCTGCTCAAAGTAAGCTTTTGTCGAACTGCACTGTTGACACTCGTGTTTTTTTTTTTCTTTTAAAGCAATCAGAAAGAGTCTACAAAATGAAGGAATCCTGTTCCTCACGCACCCATTAAGGGTCACTGCCTTCCCAAAAATGTGCATTCACGGCAGTGTAATTACATAAGGACGTTTACACAAGCAGTAACTGCGGTGTTACTGCCACAGGCATACTTCAAGAGCAAAATGCAATGTCCTCGACTGAAAACTGCCCACACTAGGACGCAAGAGACGTTTAAGCAGAGTCAGAGGTGATTGAATTTTTTTTCCTCTGAGCAAAAACACTTAACAATAGATGTATACAGTTGTCTCTCTTGCCTCAATTAAATTATATCCTGCACTTTACAGCATAAAGTGCAGGACGGACGTCTTGGTGACAATTGCATCAGTCGGCTTCTTTATCTCATGCAAGAGTGCATGGCTGCACAAACAAGTGTCTAAAGTGGAATTCTTACTAACATGCAAGTAAAAATTTAGATGCTTGTGGATCATACAGGCCCATTAAAGTGTACAGTGTACTGGAAGACAGATCTACAAAGAGACAATACTGGAAAACAAACAAACAAACAAAAACCCAACAAAACTCTTGACTGGACTCTTTCTGAAGCCTTGACTTTCGCCAAGACCAAATTTACAAATGGACAACTTTTGCTTTTCCATTACTTTAAACTACCGAGTGAAACCTTAAACTCATTGAATGCTTGACATCGCCAATCAAGTGAGCAGCATTTTCCTTGTAGATAAAGAATCTTGCGTTTTGTAAACCAGTCGCTCACTGCTGGCAATTGTATGGAATTTAGGTTTAAGGCAAACAGTTGTAGGCTGCGTCCATCTTTGACACACTGTTTGATTAAATGTCACTCCAAACAACTTCAGAGCTGTACAGTAATGCCTGCATTACCCTTGGAAAGTTTTATTGGTAAACATGCAGGAATAATGACATGAAAGTTAGTTACTGAACAATAAAGCATTTATTTATTTATTTTTTTGTCTGTCCGTAGTTCAAGTTTGTCATTCCCACCCAGTGAAGAGGTGGCAAATAGAGTGAAGGAATAAGAGGTAGAGCAAGTGTTCCATTCTCATTGTGATCAGCGCAAAAGCTCACTTTTACACACCAAGGGAATGGCCATGCAAAGAAGGCCGAAAAAAACGAAAGAAAAAAAAAAAACCCCACAGCAGCTTCTTTGTGGTGTTGCTAGCTTTTCCCTTATTCACAATCATAAATACTCCTAATTCACTGACTTAAAAGGTAGCACTACAGTGTAAACCAGAGGGGCAGCGAGTACTAGCCATGAACTGAGTCCTGGCAGTTATCGCCACCATCAATACCATCCCCATCTCAGTCTCTTAACACTTGGGGGTGGGGAAACTGCCACATAACAAGTGCCTCTTGCTGTGTGCACATGGAGCTCTGCATAGGATGGTCTGAGAGAAACAATGATGGCTGCCCACCATGGACTTAAAAAAAAAAAAAATTAGGATCTTGGTCCAGTACTCATGAAGATGACCAGGGTGAGGGGGGAACGGGGGGGTGTTGTCATCCTTGAGTACTGATAGGAGAGCGCAGAAACCTGAGTGGTGGAGCACATCAGTCCTGGCCCAGTCAGCTTGCCCTGTGAGTTTTGTGTGCATGCGTGTCACACTGCATTAAAACGAACTAATCCAACCACTCTACCATTCATCTACACCGGGACAGGTTGGGACAGTGTCATCTTACATTTAAAAAGAAAAAAACCAAAACAAAACAAAAAAAAGATATTTACATCTTCCAAACATAAATTATTTCCCTAACATACTGCCTGTGTAAGGCATAGAAAGATCTCTAAAACAAAAACAACCAGAATCAATAAGATAAGAAGGAACTGAGAGGAGGAGGGAGTGGGGTTAAAAGGGTGGTTGAGGGGGGGGGGGACAAAACAAAACACAGGAAAGAACAAATGCAAAAAAGAACACAAATTATTTAATGCAATAAGTCATGAGAACGATTTGCAAAATGGCACATAGAAGACGAAGCTGTGAGCTTGATTAGGCAAACCCCTGAACACCACCAGGCAGTAACAATGGCAGCACAGGAGCCAACTCTGTAATACCCAAAAAAACCACAATGCGGGGAGGGCCCACTGCATGGATCAGATCTGTGCGACTCGACTTATCCAGAATATGACCTTTGACATTTCTTGCGTTTTGTCTCAGCTCCGGAGCCTCCCACACAGCCTGGCCCACAACAACTGGAGCCCCCGCACTGATCAATCACACGTGGGCAGCAACCAGGTTAGACCTGATCCGAGCTGACCAGTAAGGCCCTAGTGTGGTAAAATTCACACTTTTCAATGAGCTACAGTATTGAAACGGATACAAACGGATATGCAAATATAGCTTTCAGTACAAGAACAGCATACACATTAACTGATGGTTTTGCAGATATAATTGAAAGTATGCATAAAATATGTGTCACAAACAAATAAAGGCTGGCTCTGTCTGCTTTAGAGAGAGAGTTAAAATAAGGATTTTTTGGAGGGGGACTGAACAAGATAAGAACAACAAATGAGTGGGGTGAGTTCATATTTTGTCGTACTGCATAACTGCTCACACAGGAAGCTTGGGAAGAGTGAATTAAAACCTCTCCAGTTGACCGTACAAGTTCATATCACCACTGCTGTCCAACTCCAGTGCTGTTGGGCTGCTGTCAGTCTTTGGGTCACCCCCTTTGTTGTGTGTGGGTGCATGAGTCTGTCATTCCAGTGAGTTTTCACAAAAAGGTAGGCCATAGGTTCGTTTGCTGAGAGGTCCCACCTATCCCCGATGAGGCGGAGCCTGGAGTGACCCCATCAGTCATCCAGGATGACCTTGACGAAACTGGCCACGTCTGTCTCTTTGGAGTCATGCAGGGTGAAAAATGGATGTTTCTGCATAAAAAAAAATTATATATATACATATAAATAGAAAAGAAATAATGTTTCAGAATGGCAGGAAAACATTCTACTTACAGGTCTCTTGTTATTTACATGTTAAATGCACATAATTTAACAGGTTTGTTGGGTTAAAAGAACAAGGCTGCCCTCTTGTGGAAAAAAAAGAATGAGACACTGATCTTCATGGCAGGAATGCTAATGGCGGCAAAACTGCTTGTTACATGACAGGTGTTTGGAATTTTTGAGAAAGTGATCAAATATTTACAAACAACTAACCATCAATTCTGTATAAGCCGGTCGTTCATTGGGCTTCTTTCTTAAGCTGTAAAACAAAAGAAATGCAAAAGTGAGAAAAAAATAATAATTTTATACAAAAACTATATAAAAGAAGTACTAAAATATGTGAGCATGGTCTCATGTCCTGTCACACACAGAAACTCTCCACCTCTTTCAGTAAAGAAACAGCAAACACTGACCCCTGCTGGATCTCAGTGTTTACTTCCTGTTTTTTTTTGTGTGTTTTTTTTAAAGCACAAGGTATTGATTGCCATCTAAGGTGAAACTCACCACTGAGAGATGAAATCTACAAATTCTGGGGAGAAACGGTCAGCAGGCAACTGTGGAGAAGGTTCATCCACCACCTGTTTGAGCTGTTGGAAGGGAGTTCCCCATGAGTCGTAGGGAAATTTCAAAATGGCCAGTTCAATCTAGGAAGAAAAGAAAGGAAAATTCAACAAATACTGTACTCATTACAGCTCAACTTCATGATTACATGTTACATGTACTGGTTTACTTTCATGTTTGCAGAAACTCAGCACATTTTGCAAAATTTCTTTCAACAGAATTTGAATTTTGCACAATTGGAAACTTTTATTACGCTCACTGGCCACTTCATTATGTACACCTGTTCAATTGCTCATCAATACAAATATCTAATCAGCCAATCACATGGCATCGGTGCATCCAGGCACGTAAACACTTCAAACCAAGCATCAGAACTGGATGGACATGGCTGTTGGTGCCAGACAGGCTGGTTTGAGTATTTAAGAAAACACTCCCGATCTATGGAACAAAAAAAATTAAAAAATCCAGGGAGTCAGGAATCCAAGTCAAACTCAAATAACCACTCATTATAACCAAGATATGGAGAAGAGCATCTCAACACTTTAAAGTTTGAAGGAGATGGGCTACAGCAGCATAAGACCATAGTGGAGGCCACTCTTGTCAGCTAAGAACAGGGAACTTAGGGTACAATTCACACAGGCACACCAAAATTGAGCAATAGAAGATTTCTACTTCATCATTTGATGGTAGGGTCAGAATTTGGCATAAGGATCCTAAAAGTGTTGCAGTGGATCCCTTTGAATCAACTGAGCAGCATTAAAATGCCACAAACCACCAGAGTATTGCTGCTGACCATTTTTACCCTGTTATGATCTTCTGATGCTTCTTCCAGCAGAATAACTTAACATGTCACAAAGCTCAAACCATCTCAAGTTGGTGGTTGAACAGGACAAATGGCCTCCACAGTCACCAAGTCTCAATCCAACAGAGCATGTTTGGTACGTGGCGGAATGGGAGATTCATTTCAAGGATGCAAAGCTGGCAAACGTGCAATAACTGTGACGCCAACATGTCAAGACGAACAAAATTCTCAGAGGAATGTTTCCAGCACTTTGCGGAAAAATTAAAGCAGTTCTGGAGCCAAAAAGGGTCCAAGCCAGTGCTATCAAAGTGTAACTAATAAAGTGGCCAGTGAGTGTAAATGCATTCCATGTAATTATACATGGTTTCATGCAACATAAAAAATTTATTTAAAATTTTTTAATCAGCATTTGTCTTGAATTAGACCAATTTTTACTGAGAAGCCTGAAATGTATCCTTCATGTCAGAGCACAGAGCAATCAGACTTAAGAGTCAAAGTAAAAACGAGTTAATAAAAGTTCTAGCAATCTGTAAGCCATTTTATATACTAATTGAAACCACCATAAACTGCTATTATCAGCCGAATGAAATGGAATCCGTGTGGCTCGGTTATCAAAAGTGTAATGGTCACCGTGACTCAGCATTAGCTGGTAGCATTGTATCTCACCAAATGGTTAGTTACACAAATCAACCCGAGGCAGCCTGCCATTGTTTGCATATTCGTTCTCATGATTTCTGACAAGAAAATCGAGTTTATCATTTTATTTTTGTGACATATTAACTGCTCTGATTGACAGGACAATGGACAGATGATTAGTGATTGAGTGTGGTGGTTGCCATCTGTGTGACTGGTGTGGATCCAAAATAAACTCGAAGCAGCAGAGCACATAAAAGTGTTCATCATCTAACAGAAAAAGGACGGTTTGCAACCTTTAAAAGTGGTTTTATCCACATGCGAGTAAAAAGGTAAGTCAGTGGATGCTACGAGGCAGCACTACTTTTTGAAAACATTTCTTTGCGTGGAGGTAGAAAAGATTCAAATTTCCATGTACAGCTCTGCTCACCATTGTGATACCAAGGCTCCATATGTCCGACTTGACGCTGTAGCCTTTCTGGTTGAGGTCAGGGTTGATCCGCTCAGGCTGAAAAAGAAAACATTAGGAACAGATAAGTGATACAAATATTTGATCATTACTTTTCTATTTTTTTTAATAAATGAATTTAAAAAAATGAATCTCAAAGTCAGACATGAATTAGAATCATTGAACATTCTGAAGTATCCAAAATAGGAAAACTCTCAAGACTACTTAAAATAATGCTCTGGTTTTATGAGCTGACATTTCAGGGACTGTTGGGCAGCAGAGGCTCTGACAGTCCTCACTCACCGCCATGTAGGGCTTGCAGCCTGCATCCATCGTTTTAGCCACTGAATCCACCAGGTGGCCACTAATGCCAAAGTCGCACATCTTCACTTGGCCCAAGGTGTTGATCAAAACATTGGAGGGCTTTACATCTGGTGAGAAACATTGTTAAGAGTGTAAGAGAGCACATACAAGATTAAAAATGATGAGAAAAATCTGTACAATTGTGATTTGATCTTTTGATTACCTCTGTGTATCACTGACAGGTTACGGTGCAGATGTTCTAATGCCTTTACAATCTGTAGAATAAATAGCAAAATTTCAGAAAAAGATTATATATATATATATATATATATATATATATATATATATATATATATATATATATATATATATATATATATATATATATATATATATATATATATTTATATATTTATTTATTTATTTATTTATTATGTGTTATGCTATTATTATATATGTATATGTATTATGTGTTATGCTAGGACAAAAGGATATGGTGCTTTGCAAATGATTCATACCTAACATTTATTTGAACATTTATTTGAACATAAAACATATCTGATATGGAAAATTTACAAACAGGAGGTTGCATTATGCTCATTTACAATTTGATGCAAACAAGTTTGAAAAGAAGTTGTGCATTCTCCCGCTGTGCTGCATAACTTTTAATGGTAGCGTTTGGTCTGTGTGTGTGTTGTGGAAACAAAGAGATCAAATTGTGTAGTTCTAAAAACAATAATGTCACAATAATGTAACAGTTCAGTGCCACATTTGTTGTGTTTATGTTTTCATAATTCAACAAAGTTTCTCAGTAGTCTTTTTAAAAGCTTCCTGAAGTCTTGCATAGCCCGTGCAGTGATTTCCACCACATAATCATATCTATTTTCAATGCAACACTGTCCTTTGCATAAACTTTATTACTCTTCAACTTCTCAGGTTTTTTTAAAAGGCTTCATAGCAATCAAACGAGGCTTATGCTCTGCAAAAAACACAAATTCAAATTTGCTGTTTAAACCACTTTCTTACTGTTGTATTTTTGGGGTTTTGCACACATCAAAGTTACGATTTTTTTCCAAATCGTACACATGCAGAAATGTAAAATGTTTGCAGAACTGGAGGGACTTGTGAGAATTTTCTGACAAACGCTTATCAGAGCATCCATACTGAGCATCTCAAACTGTAGCTCTGCCTGACTGACGACCTCAATGTGATGTCAAGATTCTAGAAAGTCTCTACGCCCAGCTGCTGTTCACCAGCAAAACCACAAACTGTCATTCTACTTATCTTCCTCTTAAGAAGAAAGTAAGCATTTGTTCTAGAGAAAAGGAAAGTGAGCTACTCCTTTAAAGTATTCGCATGCACATGTGCATCCACCTAATCTTAGTGATACTGGCTTTAAAATGTCGAGGACGTGACTTACTGCTACCGTGATCTTGCCCAAGATGTCCTCGGGAATAGTTCTGCCCTTCTCAATAACTTTCTTATAGAACTTATCCAAAGATGTGTCCATCAGTTCCATGCAGATCCAAACATCACCCTAAAAAACCCCAAAAAGATGATCGACCATTAATAAGGTGAGAAACACACAGTGCACAGCACAGTCATACACGAATGACGTTTAAACACTGGCTTCACCTCTCTGAATAGGGCGCCATAGAAAGTCACAGTGTAGGAGCAGTCCACGGTCCTCATGGAAATGTCCAGGTCCATCAGCAGCCTCTTCTGCTCCAGAGTGTTGACTGTGGCACGGATCCTCTGGTGACACAAATATCATAGATTTGCAGTTTCAGCACCATTCAATTTAGCTTTATTTACACAGTGCCAAGGCTCCACAACAGTCACCTAAAGGTGCTTTACATTAAGGTAAAGACCCAACAGTGTCTGACAGAAAATCCCAACAATCCAACAAGACTCGCTACAAGCAAGCACTCTGAAATGGTGGGAAGGAAAATGTCCCTTCTAACAGGACGAAACCTTCAGAAGAACCAGGCACAGGGAGGGGTAGCCATTGACTGTGACTGGTTGGAGGATGAGGGAAAAAGAGATGGGACAAAACCCAAACTCAGGGAGACAGAAGGCAAAACTGCAATGGCATGCTGCAGTGGTGCATAAACACAGGTAAGTGGAGAAGTGCTCAGTACATCACATGAAGTCCTGCAGCAGGCTGACTCTATACCAGCATACATAAGGGGTGGTTAAGGGTCACTTGATCAAGACCTAATTATAAAGCTTTATCAAAAAGGAAAGTTTTAACTCCAACCTTAAAAATAGAGAGCGTGTCCATCTCCCGAATCCAAACTGGGAGCTGGATCCATAGGAGAAGGGCCAGATAGCTGAAAGCTCTGCCTCCCATTCTACTTTTAGAAAAGTAAGCCTGCAGTCTCAAAGCAAAGTGCTCTGTTGGGGTAACATGATACTATGAGGTCTTTAAGATATGACACGGCCTGATTATTCAAGACCTAAGGAGAAGGATTTCAAATTCAATTCTTGATTTAACAAGGAGCCAATGAAGGGAAGCCAATATGGGAGAAATCTGTAATAAATGCATGAACAAGGGCAGGTATAGCTTAAATCAAATTGTCCATGGCGCTCCTTATATCTACATTGCCCCTCAAACATTGAGTCACTGAGTTGGAAGGCTCCAAGTGTTTACAAGCTGAGGTCATATACCGGATACATCTATCATTTATATTAGCATTTTAAAAACACAGTGCATTTACAGAGATGATACATCAGTTAGCCAGAGTAGTAGCTTTGCTGCTTACCTTGACAGCCATGATAACACCACTGGGCACATGTTTCATCTTGTCCACCACACCATATGCTCCCCTCCCCAGCTCTTCAATCTGCTCCAAGTCATCTGCCTTCACGACAAAGTTCTAGACCAAGAAGTGAAAAGTTGTGATATTGCATGTATTTAGCTCAGGAAAAATCAATAGAATTGCATGTTTCTGAGGAACACAGAGCCAGCTTTACCTGATCTCCAATTGTGACAGAAGTTATGGAGCCAAGATCTCGAGGGGGCCTGCAGGAAAACAACAAATAAATAAGCAACAGCAATTCTATGCTTAGTTGTAATGTAACTGAGATTTATCAATCTATTTGAGCCAACTTTGAGAAGCATGGCTCACTATCTCAATATTTAAAAATAGCCTTACGCTGTTACTTCTGGTGGTGGCGTTGCAAAAACTTCTTTGGCCAGCTTCAGCCCAGGGCTTTTCTTCTTCCCTTAAAACAAATGAATAAAACATTGCCATCTCAGGACGTGGTGATCAATAAAGCTGTATGCAGTAGAAACCACAGGTTGTATAATTAGCAGTCCTTCCAGTGGAGCAATTATTCATCTCTTCTTGCAAAACTTAAAAGGCTATTTGGCACTGAGTGTAAAGCTGCCATCCTCTGCACAACAAAAGATGAAAATTGAGGTTCAGAATACTTAGTTTCAACTACTGCCTTTTTATTAATAATCCACATTTGCTTATTGATATGTTTTTTGTTTTTTTTTATTCCTTTTCTGTTCTCATAGTAAAGAGCACTTTAAAAGTCAATCACTTTGCTGTAGCCTTCCGCTTACGCAAACTATAGCAAATGACCTGTTATCTAATTGGAGATTAGGTGTGCCCAAAGCTAAGGCCCTTCCATAGAGAGAAGGTGGACTGAATGACTAATCAGCACTGGTATGATGACTCAAATGAAGTGGGGGTGTGAGGGGGTACAGTGGAATCAAGCCTTCCTTCCTGGCATGTTTTGCGTGTTTAACCAATACAATCCTTCCTTTTTTTCTTTACAAAAACAAATTTGAGTTCTTTGTACATTTTTTTGTTGTGTGGAGAGCAAACTATGGTCCAAACTCTGCAGCTGTGGGAGGTTCCTCTGCTAATTTCCTGACAGCCACCCATTCATAAACACAGTTTACCAGCAGCCTCTGAGACTTCCCACAAGAGGCTGCGAGTCTCTGCCAGAATGACACAGCTACCGAGCTTACGAGGAACAACAAGGGGGGGAAAAATAGCTTTTGACTCCTCTTGACACTTGTGTCGAGCATGCTCGCTCTTGTTCCAGGCTTGAGAGGAGAAACAGAAGACCTTGTTGACTTTTGTCTGCATGCGCTGTGACTGCGAGGCCACAGTTTCGCCCACTAGGATGTGACGTAATTGTTCTAACCATAGTTCAGAGAAACTAGTTCAATGTGCAAGTAAGTCACCTTCAGTTTTAGAAAGGAAAAATAGCAACAATTGGCGAAAACTTTGATTTTTTTAGCTGTCGTTGTTACTTGCTTTCACTGAGTGAGTCACACCACTCCAGTGTGGAGGAAGTATGTTTGGGTAAACCCCTCCTTTGGTAGCTCAAGCTGGAAGGGAAGTGAACTTTCTACAACGATTTTAGATTTCTATAGCCAACCAATGAAACCTAGACACATCCATTTTGTGCTGCAACCCTAAAATAAGCCTGCAGTGTCTGGACAGACTACAGTAGTCTCATGTGGTAGGGAGAGATTGAGTGTGATTTACTCACACATGCTCGGTCAAAAATAGATTTTGCATTTCCTCTGCGTGGGATAAAGCGCGAGCACTCAGTCTTTTGATGACCTGACGAATAAGACAAGTCTGTCCCCATGCAACAAAATTAGGCCAACATTACTGACACATCTCAAATACCAAAGCTGATTTTAAGCTTTCGAATGCATTTAACAATGACCTCCTGCAGCAGGCGAAAAACTACCTAAGCAATAAGATATATGTGCATGTTGTAGTTTGAGTTATGTGGGAGTTATGTGCAGTGACGTTTCAGTGGCTTTGGAATGTGATCTCCTGTCAGGTAGTCGTCCTGTTTGGGGACACAGCATGTGGTGTGCGGAGTGACCCTGTAGCAACCATAGGGCAGTGGGATATGAGTCACAGCCAGTCAGACGGGACACATCCGCTTAAACACTCTAAAACTGTCAGGACCCTTTGGGAAATATGAGGTCATTTCAGTTGGCTCGCTTGTTGTCCCTGTTGCAAACTGAGCCTCAGAGGACACAATAGTGCCATGACAATAAACACAGTCAATGTATATTAAGCTGCATGTGGAATTAAAAAAAAATTATGGAAACAGACATTTTATCAGAAATGCTCTGAGTAGAGAGTGTTTCTAGGGAGGAAAAAATCCTAGTGCTTACCCAGAAACTCATGCCTTTTTCAGAAGTAAACCATAAAAGGAACCATGCTAGTGTCTGCACTAAAGACTTGCTTTATAAGCAAATATTAGATGTATTCTGCATTTTTTTTTCATACACAGGAAGATGTTCATTCAGGTCAACCACTACAAACATATTTGTAGCATATTGAATTCTTAGAAATCCAGTGATGTTCAGTGGAAAATACCCAGAGAACAGCAATGCTATACATAATGTGAACAAGAATTTCTGGATTGTGCATGGGATCAAAGTGCCAATAGCTGTGCAGCGAGTCACCATCAGGAAGTTCCAGCCTTAGAGTGGGTCCATATAAAGACAATGATGACTCATGCCCAGATAATCTTCCACACAACCCTATCAGTGTTTTAGAGAGAACCCAATCTCGAAACATGCCTCCACAATGCCATGCAGCACTCTTAGACCCACACCACCACTGACCGGGGAAAGTACAACTCCTTGTAGTGGCCAAAAGAAAGGAAAAAAATCCTTCCACAACCCGCTTTGCACGCAGTAATAAGAGCACAGAACCTGTGTAGCAGCTATCTGCTTGCAGCAAATGAACTGTCAACAGACTGCTGCAAGTCAAAACATGCTATGGTAGGCCAAAGGCTGAGACTGTCTGAATAGCACCCAGCCAATCTAACCCGGCCGTCTCAAAAACACCGAGCACTCCCAGCCTTGGTAACGCTAACGCGATTGTGTAATGACACAAGCGGTCAACTTGAGATGTAAATTGACATCATCAGTATGATCATCATCACGCATTGTGTGACGCAGAGGAAGAACCTTGATTTTTTTTCCAAGGTGTGTTTTTGTTTGTTTTTTTGTTTTTTACTGTGTGTGATACTGGCCCTGGCTGCTTAGCCTCGCCGCCTGCTTTAAAAAGCAAAGAATTTCCACAGCGAGGGGGAAAAACTCCACAAACACACGCACAAAAAATACAAAAGGTATTTTCACGGACGCGAGGCTAAAAATACCTTTTGCGCTAACAGACTGACCAAAACAAAAGGAGACGAAAAATAGATGATTCATAAGTCAGGAGAGAGGAGGGGGGTACTAAAAATATAAACACCTGTAATCCCAGTGTGCTCTACTTTACAGAAACACGGGAGGTAAGCGCAGCGTTGTGATTTCCAGCTGAGGGGCAAGTTTGGCGAAAGTCCTTTTTTGTCTTAAAAAAATGCTGTTAGCTAACCACAACACGGGAAGTTAAACGAAGCGACGCGGTGGTATTCTTTTAGCCATAATACTAATCACATAAAGTATAGAGTGGAAGCGCCTTCAATATGTTAGTGATGAATACGCTACCATGAGATACCAGGATGTCAGGGGTGGGTATAATGATAGGAAGCTGAAGAAGAGACATGCTGGCTAGCTTCTTTTCCCTCTTCTCATACATGCAGCTCTCCACCTGGTAAGGTTACATTTCCTATACAAAGCTAGCTAAAATACTTCCCCACAAACTGCCCGTCGGCGTTTCCAATAAATGCACGGCTATTTATTTACTTAAGTATTTTTTTTTAAAGAGAGCAAAACAAAGACACTTACCTCCTTTGGACAGAGACATTTCCCCTTCGCTTTGATGAGGGGGAAGGGAAGCACAAAGACTTTTGCCTTTTTTTTTTTTACTCCCTCCCTCCCTGCATTTACTCTTACACCCGCTCAGTATATAGCTGGCTTGTGTTGCAAGAGCTAGCAGCGATTAAAAACGAGTCGCCTCGTCTTCGTGCAAGCTTTGCGCTTCAATCGCCAGCTTTTAAGCTCCAAAATCGGTTAGCAGACGAATGCACAACTTTAAATAAAGTCGCAGAGTTCGCGTTAGTTTGCTAACAAAACCTGCAGGGTGGCCAAAGTCTGACAGCTGAAGGTTCCGATGACGTACGTCCGGCCGCGCGCAAAGCATCACGAGGACTGTAGTTTCCAGGCAATTTCCCGGTAATGTAAGATAGCCCCCCCCCCCCCCCCCCCCCCCCCCCCCAGGAAAAATAAAAACACAAGAAAATATTACCTTAATTTTAGTTTATCAAAGTTTATTTTGGAAATCCTTACTAGTCACCACATACATTTTCTTTTCTAATTGTGTTTTCTCATACAGATTTTTTTATTTGTTCCAGGAGAATCACACATGGACTTTCTTTAAAAGATAGGCAACATTCAAGTGTAACAATAAAAAGAAGAAGAAGAAAAACAAACCCAAATGGCTGCAATAATCCTAAAGTCTCTACAGTCTTGCAAGTCAACTATATTATTCTAAGGAACACTCATAATGGGATTTCACTTCAGTTTCCACTGTTTGGCATGCAAGATCCAAACAGGGGCATATCACAGGAATTAGGTGCCATGTAGTAAATGTTTCTATACAGAGTACTGGATGAGAAAATGCATAAAAGTAAGATCAATAACATTTTATTTTAAAGGAAAACGTCTACTGGCCTATTCAAAAAACATTGAGATCGTATTCGCTTTCTTTTACCTGTTCCCGTTAGAACTCACTACAGCAGATCATCCACCTCCATCTCATCTTCTCCCTAGCATCCTCCTCTACCACACCAACCCTCTGCATGTCCTTCACTACATCTAGAAATCTTCTCTGTGGTTTTCTCTTTTCCTTCTCTCTGGTAGCTCCATATTAAACATCCTGATGAAGCCACTATCACTCCTCTGTTCTAACCATGTCAGCCTTGCTTCTCTTACTAGATCACATAGATTGAATACATTTAAGGGGAAAACTGCCACACAAAAACAGATAAATGCAGTACAGTAACACTGTTTCTCAATATGGATGAAAACATGAAAAACCCATCATCATTACAGTAATAATCACTGCTGAGCAGTTTATGAGCTGTTATTTTGAGTCCTTTATTTTATGAGACAAATCCTTTTCTTACTAGTTGGAAGACAGGAAAATGCACAAACTAATCAACACTGGAATTGTCGCAGATTTGACACATACACATGTATTGTGATATGAGTGTACTTTGGAATATGTGCATGTGATTGTGTGGGTGGATCACCGATGATGAGGCCTCAGTGAATTCCTGTTTTTACTTCCTGGCAACAAGAAGGGTATGGTAGAGAGGTTTTATTACAATGTGCAGATAGAGGGAGCTGTCAATCAGGTATTCGGATGCACGCCGCTGCAGATCAGCATCCAGCAGAAAATCCCCAGCTTCCTCTGTGCTTTGGTGGAAGTTGTAGACATGCTTGACCACCACTTTTCCCTGCTGCTTTGTCATCACAATCACCGTCTTCTGGAAACTCACGCCGGCAAAGTCAGGGCTTGAAGTGGCTGGTGTTACAATGATGCGAGGTCGACCTCCCTCCGTGCGGGTGGGCTGCATAGCGCCCAGTTCGGTATAAGTTGACCTGGCACTGAGCGGGAGCCACCGAGGTGAGAACAGGGCGTTCCATGTCACTCTCTTACTGGAGTCATGGCCACTGGGTCCAAGCTGGGTCTGGAAGCTGAAGCTCCGGTCATCACGGGTGGGGTTATTTATGATCCAAGGTGATCCCCAGGCAGAGGACAGGTAGTTACGGGGAGTAAAAATACTGCAGTTGACATCAAAGTACTTGGCAAGCTGGATAGGTGAGGCAGAGTGAAATTGGAAAGCTAGATAGAGGAGATCACGGATTGACTCATAATACTTCACCATGAGGGGGGAATGTTTCTGAAGACGGAAGAGATGCTGAGGGGGGATCATGCCATATCGAACGGCCCTCAGGGCACTCTCCACTGTCATACGAACAGGCTGGTTCTGGTTAATCCATCCCTCCAGTGCCTCGTAGAGTTCCAGCTCACTCTGCAGAATGAGGTCAGAACGCTGGAGCAAGGAGAGGAGAAGGTCTTCACTGATGAAGCCCCATTCTCTGCTCTGCAGCACAGAAGACAGGTTCCAGGACAGGTACTGCAGACAGCTGTCCCGCAGGGTTATGTCCCCAATTTGTAGAGCATAGTTGTACCAACCAACCACGTGGCCTGTGGGTGAATCACTGGAGAGATGTTGAGTCATATATTGGGTCAAACCCTCCTGCAAGCCCCACACATGGTACTTGCTGGCCAACTTATGTAGAGAAATAGCCTGATCTAGCCGCAGAGAAATATCACCACAGTACAGATACCTGCAAAGAGATTTTTTGAAAGCATTGTTAAAAGAAAGGAACATTTCTGTGGGGCATACTATATTTTGAATCTTTTTTTCTGCACGCATCTGAGTCACTGAAAAAAGCCCACACTCTCTGATTTTAGACTGCAAGCCTCAAAGAGCAAGTGTAATTTTAGAATAGAGATGGAGATGGAGCATTTTACTTATCTGAAAAGAAAAGAAAAATAGGAAACGTGTCTATCTTTTTAGTCATCTCCGATATGACCCAGTAACAAATCAGTCTTAATAAATCGTGGCATCTGACAGTCCCCGCTCACCTGACAAACTTCTCAAAGATGGCTGCACAGTCAGGCGTCTCCCTCAGAACCACAGAGCTGGTGTTGCGGCTGAGCAGCAGCTCCTCAAACACATCACTCTGCAGGGTAAGAACCAGGCTGTGTGCCTGGATCACCTTCACTTCGTCCGTGTTGATGGTCTCCACACGGAGAGTGACATCACTGCCGTTTCCCAGGGCCAGCAGGGTCTCCATACGATGCACTAAATTCATAGTATGATTTAGCACTGTGGCTCCACTATCCAATGCCACATCATGCTTCAGGGCAGCTGTGGGGAAAAAATAGTGCAAGATGGTTTCCACTTGTCAGAAACTCAACAATCACTTGAGTTTTTTTTTTTTTTTAGAGAAAATGTATTATTCATCTCTGATTACAGATTGATTATTTCTCTATCTTTTTTCTTACAAGTTAAATCATATTTGACACATCTAGAACTGGAATAGCACACCTCTTTCGACTAAACCACAACTGGCAAAATGCGCCGGGGGAAAAAGCAGACTTACACATCCTTCTCTACCTCTCTTCTCAATTAATAGGGAGCGAGAGCAACAAGCCAGGTGGCTGACTCAGACAACATCAGATACCAGGTGCACCAAAATGAATCCTGAGTTTGCAGCCCCATTGCAGATGGCTTCTTCTATGGGTCCTCTTGAGCATAAATACAAGTGGCACATACTGGAGAATCATACATGAAAGACTCAGCATGAGAAGTCGCTGATTCCATTCTGCTCTGCCACAGCCATCAGCAGCCTTCTTGGCCTGTTAACTGGGGGTTTAATGAGACACAAGGGGGAGCACACTTGGCTTCCCGCGATGCATCACAGTCTTTATTTCTCCACTGCAATCAAGAGCTCCCACTTCAAAGTAACATTTTTCCAATTAGCCAGCCAGCACTGTGATCCAGCTGAGTATATGAGAGTGTGTATTGACAAATGATTCTGGCATGGTGTGATCAATTGGAAAAATAGAAATCCCAAGACCCACAATGGCTGTTACATCTTTTTCCAGAATTTCTTTAGAAAAAGAATAACAAATGTGAAATTCAGTTAAAAGTAGACAACTTAAAAAGTAGTGCCTCTTCTACTAAAGCTTGAAAAAAAGCTATCGACGTGAATTGGTTTATACACATTAATAAATAAGGATTAAATGAGTCTGTGTACACACATCAAACAGCAGCATAATGTGGCCTTCGATAACTTTTGTCACAATCAGCCCTTCTTTTAAGGAGTAGGGGAGCTTTCCCTCTCAGCACTTGTACTCTGCTGTACTACTGTGCTGGCACAAAGCCTAGTGGCAAATGGACTTGCCCGTCTTTCACTGCACCCGGCACACAAACAGATGAGGACAGGATGAGTGGAATAGATAAATACCCCTCCATTGCCCTGAGGCTGGGCACGAGCCACACATTCATGATGTGCCCTACTACCCATGACTGTATGGGGGGAGCTGGACTGAAATAGAACAATACAGCTTCCCTTAGAGTGTAGGATGTGGAAAAAAAAAAAGATGTAAAGGCAAGAAGACTCTTTAGTAGCAAAATTCAAACTACTGATTTTAATTTGCTATCTTACCTCCGCTAACTGTGACAGAGTGGATCAAGAGTAGCAGGGTGCCCACACAGACCCAGGCAGGAATCTCTTGTTCACATGAGCGTACCATATCTTCTTAGTTATTCCCTCCTTCTCTTCCTTTGTCCTTTTCTCCACTCTTCCGTTCTTCCTGACCCTTCTTCTTCTCACTGCTTTGCCTTTGTCGTATGTGTGTGCAGAAAGGTGTGTTGCCCCGTGTGATGCCCGGCTCCCTGTCCTGGACTCTTTATGTAGGACGCTGGCCTTTCCCCGGCGCATCTCACAACCCCACGGACTCCATTGATTGGTGGAATCTGGCAGGGGCGTTGCTATAGCGACAGCTTTGATTTTGAATTTCTCCCTTTTGGATGTTACATGGCATTGATCCGCAACACCAGGCCAGCCAAGGACTCAGCTTAATGTTTTTTAGTTTAAAAGTCAGTGGGGGTTAGCCACTATTAAGAATCAATAACAACACAGTTTCACATTTTAATGGCACTTAAACTGCAGCAGATCTCTAGACTGAAAATTTTGTTTTATGGTACCTAAGTTCAGTATAATCAGAGCCGTGTAATTTATCAGTTAATTACTGCAGGTTGCATTGAGACTATCTGTCAAAAGTAATTGAGTTTCTAATGTGTGTGACCAACTGCAGTTAATCAAATTTCGTAATCCATTTATTAGACCATTTTTCAGCTGAGTGCAATTATTTCTTTGATGGCATGTTAATCATACTAATGTGAGGATAATTTCATTGGTGCTGGGTCTGCGCATCAATTTGAGGCAAGCTTTGTCTATCAAACTCAAGTGCCAATCAGGACTTTTTTTGCATGTGCTTTGGAATTTCTGCTCTTCGTCAAAGGGCATGTAAAATAAGCTTTTATGAGATTTCCCAGTGCATCATTAAGTACTTGTAAAACTTTTCCTTGTTCTTCCTTTTCAGGTGCACTCAGTGCACCATAAAGTGTGGCGCACTTATTGAGAGTATCAAGTATAAATACCAGCTAGATATGGAGGTAATGGTTCGCTGCTTGCAGGGAACATACTAACCTCCCATCTATAAATCAATATTAAATGCTATAATGATTCAAAATTGAGCTAACCACGTGACAGTAGAGAATTACAAAAAACACAGAGTAGGTGGGGTACACCTATATTCAGTAGGTTCTGATGTAAGATAGCAACCATGACAACAATATATAATTCCTTCAATAATATCCCCTGGGTTCAAAGAGATGTTTGCATTCTCATCTAAATTAACCTTTATTTAACACTCAGCTAGTACTGAGCTGCTTGTCAGTGATGGGTCTTTCAATACTGAGATCTCTACTAAACTATTCTTGAAAAATATATAGATTGGGTGTTTTTTTGATCATTGCAAGATCATTAGTTGCGATATTTCAGTGAAATACAACAATGTGATGAGTGTTTTTAATTATGCCCATCTACCTACTTTGGGAAAGACGAGGAGAGCGGCCATTTCAGATGGAACTGGGTTGTGGTGAAGTGCTGAGGGCTGCCAGGCTGCAATAAAAATGTAGGAGAAGAGATGTCCTGTGAGACCCAAACCTGAGCCACTTCTATGAATAACCTGACATGTTCTCAAAGGAGAGCAGTGCAGCTGAGGTGTCCTAATGAGGTCTGCTGCAACAAACTGGACAAGACAATACAGAGAGGGTACAGGATAATATATGGTAGCATCTCATCATCTCAGTCTGTTTTAGCTTTAGACAGAAAATATAGACATCACACTCAGGAGTCTGTGGATCCAAATAATGTTGTTGCATGTAAATATTATGAATATTTTTATGTATTAATTGGGTTTCACTTGGTTTACCAGTTCAGGAACTTGGTATATGCAAGCAGAATTCATCTACAGTAAAGTAGGCCTAAAGCTCTGAAAAGTGCATGTCCTTCATTTAGGTCACATTGCTTTCTCCTTCGATCTAACCTCCTATTAAGAATCTGAGCGGACCAAAATGCAAAAGGATGGATTGACAAACTGCTGGATTTGTGAGAGCACCCCTGGGGACAAGATCCATTGAGAGATCAATGCACCATGGGGGGCTCCATCACGGAGTATAAACAATAAGTTAAGTACAGGCTGGATGCCAGAGCCGGCTTTAGCAAGGTGCCCTGGATGACCTTACCCTTGTTCTAAACAGGGAGGGAAAGCATCAGTTAGCCAGGGTTTCAAACAAGACAGTCATGAATTTTCAAAAAAGAAAAAGTTAAATGAATGTAAATGCATAAAACTTTCATATGCTTTAATGCACAAAAGTTGACTATTTCTGAGCAAGAATATGAATTACGTCGAAGCAGATAGAGACAAATTCAGAGACAAATGAGATGACTCCACTCAGGCACGTCTGCTGGACCAGATGGGGTGAGTCCCCATGTCCTCAAGGCCTGTGCAGTCTTTTATAAACTGTTCATGATGAGTCTGAGTCTGCAGTACCAAAGATGCCACGTCTCAGTGGCCCCCAGGATTACAGACCCGTGGCACTGACTTCCCATGTCGTGAAAACCCTGGAAAGACTTATCCTTGAACAGCTCCCACCTATAATCAGACCACATCAGGATCTGCTTCTGTTCGCTTACCAGCCCCACCTCGGAACTGAGGACACCATCATCTACCTGCTCAATTGTGTCTATGCCCATCTGGACGAGCCGGTGAGTACTGTGAGGATCATGTCTTTCGATTTTTCCAGTGCATTCAATAGTATCAGACCAACCCTCCTGGGTGATCAGCTGACAGCGATGCAATAAATGCCTCTCTTGTGTCCTGGATTGTTGAGACTTCAGCCACCACAGAGACCTGCCATCTTTAGAAGTTTTCTGATGACTCTGCGGTGGTTGGATGCATTAGTGAGGGTGATGTGATGGAGTACCGGGCTGTGGTGGAGTCCTTTTTGTCATGTGGCGCGAGCAGAATAATCTGCAGTTCAACGTGACAATACCAAAAAAACTGATTGTTGACTTTAGGAGGACAAGGAAACCTGTGAGCCCTGTTTCAATCGAGGGGGTCGATGTGGACAGTGTGGAGGGCTATAAATACCTCAGAGTACACATAGATAATAAACTAGACAGGGTTAAAGCACCAGTGCACTCTACAGGAATGGAGTCATCTCTATTTTCTGAAGCGGCTGAGGTATTTTAACATTTGTCATGATTTTCTCTGAGGTGGCAGGTTGACTCAATAAATCTGATCTGCAAGGCCAGTAATTTTGTGGGGATAGAGCTGGACTCCCTTAAGGTGATTTCGGAAAGGCGGATGTTGTCCAAGATGAGGACAATGCTTGACAATACCTCCCATCCACTCCATGACTTGCAAAGGAGCAGGTTCAGTGAGAAGCTGAGATTACCCAAATGCAAGACTGAAGAACACAGGAAATCACTCATCCCTGTACAACTCCTCCATCTAATGCACAGTACACAGTACAATAGTTGCAAAGTTTTATAGTTTTCAGTTTAGGGTAAAATGTCAATCATATTTAATCTTGATAATATTCTGGATATTTCTAATTGAGCTATTTGTATATATTAGAGCTATTTCTTATATTTAACTTTGAAATATATTTTATTATTTAATTTAGTTCAGTCTGTTCTGTACTTACTGTAACTATATAATTTCCTTTGGGATTAATAAAGTATTCTGATTCTAATTTCTTATGTCACAGCTCATCCACTTGTGTTTCTTTTATCTGAAAAACGTCACACCTCTACTGTCAACCAATAATTGTGAACATTTATTGCAGACTTCAGTTTTCTCCTGCTTTGATTATTGTAGCTGATTACGTCCTCCTCCTTAGTTTGTCTTCAATAGGTCCACATTGGTACTTGCCAGTGAAGCCAGTGAGGAGACGCTTACTATTGCACTGAATTTAACCCCCCCCCCCCCCCCCAACTTTATTACTTTTTAATTTTTTTTGTAGTTTATTAAAATTAGAGGAGAAAGAGACTGCTTTTAAAAAAAGAGTGCAAACAGAAACACAACATTGAAAACACGTTTAACCCCCTCCACCCAAAATCATGTTTATGTCTTATAAATTGTCAGATCTGCAACCACTTAATAGTTGAAAACACAGACTATGGCATAAAACACCACTGAATAACTTTCAGGAATGGGGGGAAAAGCTACTGATGGAAGATAAAGGAAAGCAGAGCTTTTTGAAAAACTGACAGTCTAAAAGCTTAAAATCAATTCCTTCACTAATGTGCTTATTTATCTTATGGTTTTTAACTGGCATGTCCTACTGTACAACGGATCAATAGAAAGATCTATTTTGTTGTGTAATCCAATTTGTTTGAAAAACACAGGACTCAACCCAGCCTTGATGCCACCAGGTGGCTCTGCTTACCATACAGTCCCTCCTGTAACTGTAACTGCTCTAAAGTAGCCTAGATATATGGACAATAATAATGGTATATTTCAGAAATTTGATATGCAGTATTGGATTTAATCGTCTGAACCAAAATACGAATGTGAGTCATTATATTCCACAATAGGAGCGCAAAATAGGCAACTGTAAACGCTGCTGTATGCGCAGGAGTTGAGTATTTCAAGGCTAATCTCAAAATTGACCTAATTACAAATTATCTGTTAAAGTCATCGACGATCGTGTTTGCATGGGTCATACCACTTTTCATAGCCTGTATACATGAGTGCTCCCTTTGTTTGGATGTAAGCTGCCTGAAATAAATAAGTAGGCCGGGTGCTAATCTCAAAGAATATGCAAAGCTGTAGATACCAGAGGCTGGGGAAGGAGCAGAGTGGTTTGAGGTGAGTCGTTAGAGAACTTTTACAGAATATTAATAATAACTAAAAGAAGCAACTACTTCGTTGGAACTACCTGTGAGGTCACTATAAGATGCCTGAATAAAAGAGGAGTGGCCGATGGAGGTCCGTTTCTGATCCCGCCCGAAAAAAACAACAAAACAAAAGTCAACACCTGACGCACAGAAATTATTGGTCGAATCATCAAGAAGTGTTGTAAAAATGGAGAAGAACTACTACCACCAATAAAAAATTAACTCGTTCGTGCAAGGCAAGTTTCTTTTCGGAGGTCAGTAATCATTATCGGACTGAATCTACCTGTTACCTGTTGGAGAGGCTAGCAGAACAGCTCTCATTGCAATCCTGGTAAGAGGCTCGTGTTATTACGCAAAGATACCTGATTGAACCTTCGTTTACTCTGTTTGTCTTTTATTTTTTATTTTTATAACATCATAACTGTCTCCCCCTCTAAGTCTCTCCGATTCTGTTATATAAATAATCATAAACAACTTGTTGTCCTTTAAACAGCATGTCCTGTTTTTTTTTTTTTTTTTTTTTGTTGTTAATTAACTAAGCTAACTCACTGGGTCTAATATAATTATTAAATAAGCAGCAGGACGATGTTCTTATCGCACACAGGCACCTTTATCTGAAATCTTCACAGTCAGAAAGTTCGCATAAAAAGCATATTAACTTTTTAATGTCGTGTCCTTTAATTATTATATTACAGTTACAGTCAGAAGAAGAGAATAAACAATAATTAAGTTGCCGTTCAATAATAGTTGGTTTAAAATGTACACCTACAACTATACATTCTGCTATTAAAATACATATGATTCCTGAATGACACCTGTGTGCGTACTGGAACAGGGATACTGTGTGGAAAAACTCATTAGGTGTCATGGTAAAATGCTGAAATTATGCTTTTCCTAATTAGCTGGTCTTAGCAGGCTATAGAGTGAGCGGTGACTAAAGCTCTGTGTAGAATGACTCAGTTTTGTAATTACAGCCAGGGGATGCAGTACATAATTCCAGGATTCTTTAGAGACCTGAATGAATATTTGAATTTACAGTAATTAGTATGGCACATTAAAACTCCATAAAAGAGAAATTAGGTCATTTTCAGATTGAAACTCCAGTGGAATGGCACAGCTGTGTATGCATGGCACTATTTAACTTGCTCACACAGTAATATTACTGTGTGAGCAATATTAATCTATTACAGTAATATTACTTGCAATTTTAACCTATAGTTTGTTTTGTAATAATCAGGGATGTTATTAATGAAATCTGTAACTACAATATTAACATGTATGTTGAAGTAATCAAATTATTTTTGTTTCTTTTTTTTTGGTTGCAGCATTTAAACGAAAATCTGCAGTGAAGCGATGGACCCAACTAGTGCTCCAAAAGGATGTGGTGGTGATGTGAGCTCCATATATTATAATCTGTGTGACCTGACAGCAGTATGGGGCATCGTAGTGGAAGCTGTTGCTGCTGTTGGTGTGCTGACTGCCTTTATCTTGTTCGTCATTCTCATGGCTAGCTTACCGTTTGTGACAGACAAGAAGAGAAAGGGTATGGTGGGCCTGCAGGCCAGCATTTTAGTTTTCACACTGGGTCTGTTCGGACTTAGTTTTGCCTTTATTGTGGAGCAGTATTCTACTACCTGTGCTGCACGGAGGTACCTGTTTGGAGTACTGTTCTCAGGCTGTCTGGCCTGCCTGGTGATGCATGGGCTGTGGCTTGCCCTGCTGCAAAGGGGAGGCCAGGGGCCCAGGAGCTGGATGTTATGGCTGGGAGCCCTGGCTCTCTGGCTTGTCGAGGTGATCATCAACACCGAGTGGCTTGTCATTACTGTGGCCAGGAGCCCACTCAGAGGTGTTCCTGACCTGGCCTGCAGCTTTGTCAGCCGGGACTTTGTGATGGCCCTTATATATGTAATGGTTCTGATAGCAGCTGTGGTGCTAACGTCTGTGCCCTCACTAACACACAAGCAAAAGCACTGGCGCCGTGATGGAGCCTTTATTCTGGTCACAGGAGTCCTCACTTTGGCACTTTGGATAGCTTGGATTGTCATGTACATCTATGGGAACCGAGCACTTGATAATTCCAGCTGGGACGATCCGACTATGGCTATAGCCGTGGTGTCAAATGCCTGGGTGTTCCTCTTGTTCTATGCAATTCCAGAAATCTGTTTATTGACCCAGGAGGACCCAAACAAGGAACAACCCGATGGGGAAGAAGTCTATCCTGCTAGAAGCCTGGTTTACGACAACATTCTGAAGGAGCCACAGCCCACCCCGCAGCATGTCTACGTAGAAAATAAAGCCTTTTCTATGGATGAACCAGGTACAGCATAACACATTATGGTCAGCCATTAACTTCACAGTTCAGCAGTTTAACACTGTTTAGGTGGGTACAGAATCACTAGAATGAATACATTTTATTAAGTAGTAATTAAGTAATCAATAGGAATTAATTTCTAAATTTTATTGAGACACGTTTGATTATTCCAAACTGATAACAAGCATGGTATATTACATAATGCATCAGTGTAGCAAATGAAGACCCACACTGGCTACAGTACACCTTCTCCAGTTTACTGTTTTGTAATTTTGAAAATTGCTGTTTTTGTATACCACTTTCCTATTTATTCACAACCCACATTATCAGCACAAAGCATATTGCCATTGCGAAGAATCACTGCATTGCAATATGAAGTCTGTTGCTCGCAAACCTTACATTCTCAACACACTAAATATTGAGATCAATGATCAGGTTTAACTGTTGGACCCCAACTGGTATCAACCGATACCAATACAGGATACATTATACTGTTATCATTTAAAGTATGTGGCACATGGTACAGATTGCTTCAATGTTAGGAAATATCTATGGTGTGTGTGGTGCCTAATTTTCCCAAGTAATGCTGAATATATTGATTCTTCTCACTGTACAATTTCAAACAACAGAGGTATTAAATTGTGCCATTTCAGTTGTTAATAATGGTTTAATAATGGTTTTTAGGTTTAAGTCTTGAGCCACCTCATATGATTGTACAAACATACATGCCAAGACAGTATGTTAGCCAAAGTAGCACAGTTCTAACGAGTTTGAAGGAGAATGTTTTGGATCACCATCTTTATTCTTCAACAAAGGCTGGATTCTCTTAGGCAAACGTTCTTGTCATTTCTTTAAGTAGACTTCAGAAATACTTCTCCATACTTCTTGAAGTCTGACTGGATTTACTTTTTCCGCAGTCTTGGGCAGTGTTCTGTCAACAGTGCTGTGCGGCTGTACCTTATTTGTACCTTGTTTGAATGTTGGCTGGCCGAAACCCAAACTGCTTCAGTAATGTTGAGGCTCAGACCACAATATTACTGAAACATATAATGTCCCATTCTGTGTTTTTCTATCCACGTCAATGTCGGTTTGAATATAGCAAATTTCGTTACATACATGCACATACACATATATGCTTATACCATGCTGAGATATGCAAAACTTCTGGCTAAAGGCACTTTGGGTATCAATTTGTTTATTTTTTTTAAAAAACAAAACTTCAGAAAGAATGGACAACTGATGCTCAACATCACTTGGACAATTTTAAGAAAGTGTAGCTCCTTGGAAGTGCAATAATTTTAAAAAATTGGGAGTGGCTTTAGGTTTTTGCAACAGATTGTACACAGACAACAAAATGAATCCAGTAATGACTGTAAAATGACATTTTTTATGACAGAATCCACAAATCCAGCGTCTCCATATGGGGTTTACAATGGTCAGGCACGAAGTTGTTTATACCAGCCCACTGAAATAGCCTTGATTGCCAAAGGTCTGACAAGGGTGAGTGCTATTTTTAACCACGAAACATCCCGTCTTCATGACATCACATGTGAAAATAATCCATATGTGTATTTTCACAGAAGGACCAAGACTCAGGGATACTTCGAACCACACCTGGCCCTTTGAATATGGGGAGCTGCAGCTCCCAGTCGTGCTCAGTGGATTCCTAAACATCTTCAGGACTATCATAAGTTAGCAGCCCGAGCCGAGCACATTGCACTGAGCTTTTCCATCTCACAGCTCCAAGAATCAGATATTTTATATCTCTGTTTTCTCTTAAGTAATAACAGAGTGAATGTCCAGTAATATTCAGTATATGACTGCTTAGTTTCCATTAATGCTTATGCAATGCTTGCTCTATGTACATCAAAACCACACATTATAATAATGATGCAAACCACACTGGGCTTACAGAGGAAAGATTATATAGTGAAATACAACAAATACAAGATATGTGTGTATATATATATAAACAAATTCTAACACGTTCACACATATATGTGTGTGTATGCGTTAGAATTTGTTCATGATCACCACAGTATAACATACTTAGTTGTAAATTTGTGTAACTATAATGGTGTAATCATATGCAAAAATGTGGCTTTTAGCCATGAATGAAATAAATGTGAAGGTGTAAATTCTAAGGTTTCAGCCCTACAAACTTCAGTTAAATTCTCTGGCGTTTTGGATTGCAGAAAGAATCAACTAACAAGGAAAGGTACTGGATGGTAAAAGAGGAAGTGTCATCATGTCAGCAGAATTGCTAAGTTTACTGCTTCAAATATTTACATATGTTTGCTTGATAAGCCTGGCCTGGCACCTAGCACGACATCCAGGGGTTGGCTCTGTGATGCCCGAGTTTGTAGTTCCGCAAGGGAGACCGCTGTGATAGTTAAGCTGATGTTGTTGTAATGCTGCTGAATCCAACCATCAATCACTGTGGTAACAGATTAATATTTCGTACGTATTGCTGCGAAAAGTATCATCTACAACTGCTCTGACTCACAAGAGGTAGTCTGTCTTCTCTACATGACAAGCACAATTATTTTAATATAATTTATCTCACTCACACACACTCACACATCTTTAAAAGCTTCAGTCAGCAGTGGCTGCCTAGCAGCAGGCTTAAATATCTCTCTCCCAATTACTCTTTCCCATCCTGTACTGTCAGCAGCCATGGGTACTTGATCGGAAGATAAATTGCTCACTAACAGGAAATCAGACAGCACTGAACAACAACAGAACACATAAGCAAATGATGTTTTCCTCTGTAATAACCTTCAGTATCACCTTCTTGATCTGGCTGAAAAAAGGCGGAAAAAAATAAGCGTTGCACGATGTCCAAAATGAAACACTGCATGTGGACACAAACAGAGCAGAATATTTCCAATGAAACTGCTCAAGTCTGGTTAGATTTCATGCTTCCCAGCGGACCTTTGGATGGTTGGTAAAACATTTAATACAGAGAACTTACAATGTGTCACATTGCACTAGAAATATTTGACTATATAAATACACTGACATGATTGAAGCTTTGCATATTACGTAACTCCGGGGTCAGTAAATTCAACTAAAAGAAGAAGAAGAGGTAAAAAAAGCAGTATCTTAACATCCTAAGTGAAAAACAGCTGTAAAGCTCTGATAATGTGAGCTGCTGTCTTGCACACAGGTGGAATATAACCAATGGCAAATGTGCTCAGCTCAAGGGAGTCGGTGCACCCAATCACCAGCAGCTGTCCCCACTTAATACATTTCCATGTCACTGTGACAACCATCAGAGGACAAACATGGACTGAGGGTTTCACCAGTCAAGCTGATTAAATAGCAGTGATTGGACCCACGAACCAGATAAGAAGAATTCAGTATTGACATCATTTGGTTATATAATTCAGTTGATCACTATTGCATTATATTATCAATGCGTTTTTTTTCTCCTTAGATAGCACGCTTTGAAAGTTTTTGAACAAAGATTTGAATATGCGCAGTCTGTCTCATATGCAAATATTTAAACAATGGCTTCGTTCATGAGTGTAAAGCCTTTGAAGGATTACAAATATAAATAGCTGTGCCAGGCTCTAATAAATGTTGCACATTTAAAAAGGTTAATGGCTCATTTATCCCAAGACCGAGGCTATCACAGACGTACTAACAAAAAACAGCAGCTGCAAAGGACTTTAAAACCCAAGAACAGCTAAAAAGGTCTCATGAGGATATTTGTTTTTTTCAGCTGGTGTTTCTGAACATCAGTGTGGATGACAATTCCAGATTTATCCAAATGCTCTGGAAAAAAAAAAACAGTGAATATGACAACAAACAGGAAACATCTGCTGAGGAGCATGGAAAAAAATCAAAAACATCTAATAATAAATAACCTCATGGTTTCTCTCAACGTGTTATTTACATTTTCTATATAAAATGCAGTCATTACCACTCAACCATTTAACAACAATATAAAATACTTCAATATATAATATGGCACCAACAATGAGCAAGTTATGTCGGCTGTGTACAAGAGGAGTGCCATCTAGTGGGACCACTAAAAACAGAGGATCATCTTTACTTTGAAATAACCTGATGGATGGATTTTACTGTCCATCACATGACGGACGACTTCAGAATTTGGTTATCTAAACATGCAAATGTGAAAAAACTGTAAATACAAATGATTATATACGCAAGCGTTCCAAGGGTGATAAAGGAGCATAGGCAAAATATCTCCATGTATTTTCCATCGGACATGGGAAATGACTCTGCAGAGTTACAAAGCACTTTGAAAGCCGTTCACTCTTTTAAATTAACAACGTTGTGAAAGCGGCAGTGTTGTTTAGTGTACCTAAAGATAAAATGGAATTATACAGTGCCCTTCTAGTTTTCCCAACCAACCGCTTTACACAAGGAGCCACATCCACCCATGCACACACAGACATTTGAATACTACACATTTCCCCCCTCTTTTAGACAGTGTGGGTGGGGGAGTGGTATGTTGCCAGTTTCATGAAAAGCAAACAGCCTGCTGTACCTGTTGAGCTACAGGAGCCTCCAACAGTGGTCTATGGATGCAAAAGGTTCCCCCAGATATTAATCTCAACTGTGGCTAGCTCTCCATCTTATTTAGACAGTTTCTACAGATCACTGCTCAGCCCTGCTGCTGCCAGGAACACTGACTGCAGATGAGCTGAGTGAAAAGCGACATCAATGAAGGCTTTTGAGTTTTCTCATGCTTGCAGTCCTAGCTTCATACTGCTGCTGTTTCTGTTTCTTCAGCTGACGGTATGCCTCTACTGCTCGTTCCCGCTCCTCCTCCATGATTCTCTGTTTGGCCATGGAAGGCTTTGTAGTGGAGACTGCAGTATGGCCAAGAAGAGAGTTTAGGAGCAGCTCCTTTGATGCTTTCTGCACAATGAAATGGAAAAAAAAAAGGAAATAGGATTTTATGAACCATCTGCATGGTTCGATGAGAGATCATGTGATCAATGCACAGTGTGATTACCTGAGATTTGACTTCAGCTTTCCTTGGTTTGGCACTCAAAGATGGAGGGGCCATTGTAACTTCACCGAAAGGAACATCATCTACGAAACAAAAGCCATCATTTAACTACAGGGAATTTTTTAATGACTACTCACCGTTGCCATGTTACGCTGCCTTAATTAAATACTTCTTGCCATTTTTCATGTTTGCATAGCCCAGCAACTTTTAACCATAACACCTGATTTACACACTGGTCACTTTAATAGCTACACTGTCCTAATAACGGCTTAAACTCATTTTGCTTTCAGCGCTGCCTTAATTTATGGCACAGAGAATTTGGTGCGTACTAACATCACAGCATCACGCAATTGGTGAAGATTTGTGGGCTGCACATCCATAACATTTCCCGTTCCATTATGAGTCTATTATGAGTTCTGAGGACTGTGGAGGCCATGCGAATACAGTGAACTTATTGTCATATTCAAGAAACCGGTTTGAGAGCTTTGTGAGCGATCATAAGATGCGTATATATATATTTGTTTTTGGAGCAGTCTCTGTAAACCCCAGAGATGCAAATGCTCTTCCCACTTTCTGTGTAGGAAAGAGTGTAGATTTATGAGGGCACCAACAGAAAAGATGAGCATAAACGGTAACTTTGTGGTTGTTTTTTATGTCAACTGAAGGCATTAAACACTGCATCCATTGTGGCTTACACCAGGAACACATCATCTAATCTACTTGAATTTCACGGGGAACTACAACTGAGGTGATTTGGTTCTGCGTCACTTGGTTTTACTCTGCCTCAGACTGACAAATTTTTAATGTTTGTTTTGTTCTAACAGCTGAATCTGGGATTACTTCAGATAGAGGTTTGACCTTTCCTCAGAGAGAAGTGATCAGGACAGTACTGCAAAAAAATAAAAATAAAAAATGCTTTACTGAAAGAATATCTCACAGCATGTCCTCCATCTGCACCCTTGTTTACCTAGTAGATGGTGTACTACGAAAAAAGAAATGCTACTGAAGCAAGTGCTGTGTTGAAGACCTTTAGTGTTTTAAATATGTCAAAAAGAAATGTTGAAAATAATATCTGGTAAATGCTACCTCTTGCTTTTAGTACCAAACAGAGTGATAGTCAAAGACAGAGCCCATCTCCTAAAGAACAATGCACCAAATTGTGGAACACTGTTTGCATCTATAAGCACATTTCCTTGTAAAACCTTCATTCTTACCTACAAACATCTGTTCTTCCATCTTGTCCTCTTGTTTGTTCACCTTTTTCTGCTGTAGCTTCTGTAGCTTCATTTTACCATACCTGCCAATAGAAAATCAGTAGGCATTAAAAATGTAACACTTGACAGTCGGGCTGTAGTTATCGATTATTTTAGTAATCAAGTAATCTATTGATTGTTCAATCGATTAATCGGATAAGAAATACTTTTGTCTTATTAATGAGCAATAATAAATATTCAAAAGAGAAAAAAATACTTTCTTTCAAAATGAACTGTTCATTAGTTTCCATTTTAGAACTTGCAGTGTTTTAAAGTTTAGCTGAACAACAACACCATAAAGCACTCTCTGGCAAAGCTTTATTTCTGGGATGAGGTAGTTCATGTTTATGAGTTTTTGTGCATGTGTGTCTGCCTGTTTAAGTATGAAGAAGTCAAGCGAAGAGCGAGTTTGTGTCTGTAAGGCTTTAAATGAGAATGTGGTTGCTGCAATGAAGAGCAGCAGGTAAATCAGCATTCTGAAGTTTGCCCTCTGCATTCACGCAAAGTTTCTGTGCTGCTGAAAACAGATGTTATAACGGTGTTATAGACTCACAAGATGAGTCTAACAGATCCCCTTAGGTGGGCAACTCCAGGCCTCGAGGGCCGGTGTCCTGCAGGTTTTAGATGTGTCCTTGATCCAACACTGCTGATTCAAAGTGATATCTAAAACCTGCAGGAGATCGGCCCTCAAGGCCTGGAGTTGCCCACCCTTGCCTTAGACTCACCCCTGTTTGGTGCAGTTATTTCTTCTATGTAAAATAGGACAGCTGCCCATTTCATATAACCTTTTATATAGCATTCTGTAAGCTGAATAATATAAACACTGTATCAGGCTAAGTTAACAGTTCATCTGCATGTTTTAATAAAACTTCTGGAGGATTACTGCAGATTTTTTTGCTGTACAACACAAATGGTGATGGATGGAGCAGCTACAAAGTTCGCTTTTCGTCATGTCATGAGTTTGTGGATCAAGAACTTTGATAAAGATTTACATATTGTTTCAATACTTTACTGTTATTCAATCCATGTCACACATATAAAAATATTAGTGCCAAAACGCTAAAAAAGAAACCCAGCCACAAATGAGAATAAGTGAAGACAAGCTATGCCATGAAACCTACTAGATAAGGATGGGGTTTAGTGTAAAGTTAAAGTGTACTCACTCCTTCTTTTTATCAGATTTGGTGTGTGCAGGCCTCTCTTGTTCGCTTGCATCCATTTCGGGCTTCCTGTCTACTTGGTTTTTGGAGAGGAACATGACATGTTTTGTCTCACGCTCCATCCGCTGCACGTAAGCTTTCACGCTTTCCCGTTTGCCCCTCTTGAAATGTGGAACAGGTATGTCTCCATCTAGAAAATACTCTGATTTATCTTCAGGTGAGATGGGTAAAGACACAACACAGTCTTTATTAGTTATACACGACAGTCATGACACTAAAATGAATATTTAGAAACATTTTTATACCCTTTTTCGGCTTTTTGACTTTTAGGGACCCAGTTTTCATTCTGTCCTTAGCCTTCATTATTTCTCGTAGTTTGAAGGGGATGTGTTGAATGTGGTCCACCTCTTTGGCTTTCTTGGGTTTACCATCTCTCTGGAGCTTGGCATTACTGAAATTTGGACACAATACAGACAGGGAAAAAAACAAAAAGCAAACATGTTTGGTTGCAGACACAAGTCCCCACTTAAAACTTTAACAAGTCCGGTTTAATCTGATCGCTCACAACTTGGGTTGGAGCCCGTATCAGTTAGCTTCTGTTGCTAACTAGCTTAACTAGCACATTTTCCATTACGTATAAGCTTCCTCATGGTACCTTTGACGTTGTCCAGGTTTTCCCGCTTGTTTTCCCGAATCGGGCACTTTATTTTTCTTATTCTTCCCCATGCTACAATAATTAACATGAATGCATAACAAAGCAAAACAACACACGTGGAGCACTATGCTCAGACTTCAACCGAAACTCTACCAGTGGCACGTAGTAGAGGACAGACATCTCACTCCATTTTTTTTTCAGGTACCAAAACATGATTTACAAGTTTGGCGTATTGAAACAGATTGAGAGCTTCGTGATGAAACTTGCTTTGTGAAAAAACCTTTAATCAAATTAAATATGTATTGTCAATTTTTTAATCGCTGTAATTAATGAGACGTACAGTAATTTTATTGCAGAGTGACACACATGAGACATAAGACGATCTTTGGTCAAACCTGATTGGCTCAAGAGACGCTTCCTGTCAGAGCCAGTCATTGGTCACTCCATTCAACGACTCTGCTTCCTGCCACCGCTAGAGGGCATCATTACACCTGCTTTAGCCAGTAACTGTAGAAAACATAGGCCAAACTAATTTAACGTCGTTCAGACAACTCGCTTTGTCTTTAAATAGGCTGGAATGGTGAATATCCCTCTCGCTCAGTGTAAAGAAGTTTAAATGGAAATTTAATCCCTGCAATATCTCAGTATAAGAAAAATAAGTGAGATTTCTACAATTAGTCTTAGTTTTTCTACATCATGAAGATGTACTTTTGATAAAAGAAAAATCTGCCAGCATGACGTTTTTGGGCTTAAATTAATATAAATAAACAGATAAATGTGTAAAATTACAAAAAAATTTTTTTAAAAATTGTTCCGGTATCTCATTACCCAGACTGTCCTGTAATTAAACTGCCTCTGGTAAGAGTAGATGTTACAATTAGGTGATGAATGTGGGCCCTTGGGAAATCTGCCCACCCCTGATCTAGACCAAGCTCTTTATCATTTATGGTTGGAATCTACAAAGTTATGCATATCATTTGGACAGCAGTCACATAACATGTAACAGTCATGTGGATCAATAAGTGGCTCTGCCCAGTAAACAATGTGAAGAGTCAAAGGAGCTTGCAAAGAAAAGCGTCTGGACTTCTTTAAGTTACTTGAAGACGTTTCACCTCTCATCCGAGAGGCTTCTTCAGTTCTAAGGTCAAATGGTGGTGAGTCCCAGATATAAACCTGGTGGGAGTGTCCCCCCACAGAGGGACAAAAGGACCCCCTGATGATCCTCTAATCGCCTGAGCCAAGGTGTGGAACTGGGTGTGGGTCCCAATCAGCCAGAGTTTCGGGTTTCTGGCTGATTGGGACCCTTAAAGTTACTTCTTTAAGTAACTTAAAGAAGTCCAGACGCTTTTCTTTGCAAGCTCCTTTGACTACGATGACCTGGATGACTGAGAACCTTCACAGACAATGTGAAGAGTAAATTCTATATTTCTTCATCAGAAATAAATATCATTTGATTGATCAGCTAGACCAAATACAAAAATACAAAGGAAAAAAGTCACGTGTTTCTTATAATGAACATAATAAACAAGCTTCAATGAAACAACCTTCAATTAAAATACCACAGCTGGCTCCTTAGTGTACTGTAGCTAGACAGGTTTGCTCTATTGAATATATCCACTAATCTCAGACATTTGAATCTTTTTTGTACAGGTGACATGAGGAGTTACATGTGCCTGAACAGCATGCATCAGCAGTACAGATTGCAGAGCGACGCTGTAGTAAATCTTCACATGAATGGAGCAGGTGTGTTTACCTGTGTGATGAAAGGAGGCTGGGCTGGATTAGCAGCTATAATGCAGCTCAATCTGCAAGACTGCTGATGAAAGGAGAATGTCACGGTTCATGCCAGTAAGGTCTCGGCTTCAGGTGTTACATAATATTTGCCCATAACAGAAAAACAGTGATAATAATTAGCTATATCCTGAGAAAACTCCATAACTCAGGGCTTACATTTGACCATATTTGAAGAGGTTATGGATAAAATACTCAAATAATTCCCGTTCAGAATCATCAGCATTTGTGTCTTCAGGGCAGTCTCAGGAACAGGAAACTGCTGCCCCCTCCTGCTGAATGCCAGTCGGCCAATCCCTCATCAATGATCTGCTTGGGTACAAGTGATGATAGAATCATCAGTTTGTTGGCAGGTGGCGTCATAGTCGTCTCTAAGTCTGTGGTGTATAAAAGGACTGCACTAATGCAACTTAATGCAACAGCATTTAACATCCACTCAGACCTCTTGGACACTACAATCATAATCAACTACCAAGAGAAGCACCACAAGCGGTGAGTTGAAACAACAGGTTAAATCTTTTTTGAATGCTCTTTCTCTTTTTGGACTTATTTTAACACATGCAGTTTATTATTGTTATATAAAAGTTTCCATCTTTATTTGGACTTTACCTGGTAGTATGTTTCTGTATCCATCCAGGCATGTAGTATTAGATTATTAATTAAAACGTAGGTATTTAATAAATTAATCGGAATAGAAATTCAGTCTTTCCTATAGCCTAATATATTTTTTAATACAGTTAATGAGGTGTTAATTCAGTCATATGGAAGACTAGATTATATCAGGGACATTATAAGAAGCATTGAGGTGCTTTTTAATTGTTTCTAATTTTCTGTCACACCTTTGTTTTGCATAATGGAAGGACAACAAATGAGAGTCGCAGAACAATATATGACTGCCTTTAACTATGACCTGAATTTCTAAGAATGATTAAAAAAGCTGAACTTATGAAATTGTTGATTAGAGTGGTGATTGTGTGTATTTGTGTAACCATGACCTTGCTTATTGTTTATGTAGTCATGTTTTGTACATTATATTTATTGGAGTCTTTCGGCTTTGCATCTGTTTTTTTTTTTTTTTTTTTTTTTTAAATATGTCGTTACATCTATGCACATTTACATACAAATTGCATTGCTATTTTTTCCATTTTTTAACTGTAAAAATAAATAAATAAACATTTCAAGCGATTGTCAATGTAGACCTAGAGGCCACTTCAGCACATCCTCACAGTAATCTGATTATGAAGGCGCTTTCAAGCTCGAAGGTATCGCAGCATTTGATTAGTAACATGAGCACACGGCTTGTCTTTATATGAGGATAATTACGTCACAAGATTTTATAACTGTTTCATTCATTGTTGGGCATTTTAATGACACAGTGACTTTTACAGTTGAAACAACAGAAGCATGAATTTGGAGGTGGCCAAACCCGAAGGAAAGACTGGCAACAAAGCTCCCCTCAGAGCCACGGCCCCCGGCTCCCCACGCAAGTCTGCACCCAAGTTCAAACAGAGGAACACGCGGCAGTTCAAGAGCAAGCCTCCCAAAAGAGGAGTGATTGGGTATGTCTCTTTCTGATAACCTCCCACAAGTCATCTAAGTTTTTCAGATGTCCTCCACTAAAGCTTGTTATTTTCTTTCTTTACCAGCTTTGGAGAGGAGATCCCAGGAATGGAAGGTCTTGGAACTGGTAAGTAAAAATATAAAAGTCAGGTGGTTACATAACCAAAACATGCACGTGACATGGCCTTTTCTTCCTTTAAAAAACAAAAACAAAAACCAAACCCCCCCCCCCAAAAAAACCCCCAACAACTCATGATTTGTTTTCTTCTCTTTGTTTTTTTCATTTTAGACATCACTGTAATCTGCCCATGGGAGGCATACAGCCATCTAGAGCTACATGAGCTTGCCCAGTATGGCATCATCTGATCATCTCCGCTGTGAAGTTGTTTTAAATAAATGTGGCAAATTTTGAATTTCAGTATTTAGTTTCAATAATCTGGATCATTAATACTGGCTGAAAAGGTGTCTTTATACGTCTGCATGCTGTGAATGCTGTTCTTTTTTCTTATATATTTTATATTGTAAACCTAATTTCATAATGATCTCAAGCTGCCATGTTCACAAAACGTGTATCTCGAATGTGTTCTCGTGTCATTGCTTGAGTCTGTGGTTTTAGCTAGAACTCTGTTAGCTTGGTTTCTGCACAATCGTCAGCACTGTCTTTATCATATTTAATCAAAGTCTCGAATAAATGTTGACATTTTTAACACAATTTCAGTAATTTGATTTTGTCCTTTTATTTAACGGTTATTTACTGACCCACACTGCGCATGAGACATTACATAATTCCCATCATAAATACCATCTGTAATCATCATTATTTATTCAATATTTGTTAACACTCAGAACACAAAACTTGGTTTTAGCAAACTAGTCAGTTCATTCAAAACAGCGCAGGAAACCTTTGCATGTGTGGGACGTGCACATGTGTTTCACATATTTGCAGCAGGTTGTCCACTGTCAGTCACTGAAAGGTGCTTTTACAATCTTACTCTAATCATTCTTCTGAGCTGTTCCATTTATTCTGATCTCAGCTCAGAATGAATGAATTCCATTTTTGTTTATTGATTATTTTGTTAGATTGTAGGTGCTTGTGATGAAGATGAAGATGCAGATCTAATCTGCAGGACCTCTACTCCCCAGGTGACCCATTTACAATCACTCCTATGCTGTTGAACTGTTTCACCATTTTGAGATCCTCCAAGAATCCTTCAAATATCAGGAGGTGTGTGTCTTTGAAGGATTTGGGCACATGTGGTGAAAACGTTTTGGTGATTGTGTCACTACTGTCCCATAAACACACACACAGATACAGTTTCAACACTTTCCTTGGTCTGACCCACATTGGTGAAGTTAAAATCTTTCAAATCACACCTGTTCCCTATTCAGACTGATTCGATATTTCAGTTAATGAGCAGTTCAACAAGTGTACCTAATGAAGTGGCCAGTGAGTACATGTTCTTGAAAAGTGGAGTTTTTTTTTTTTTTTAACACAAAAGAGGTGATCGCTATCGCCAAGCTGCAGTTAACGTTTAACTCAAATACTTTTTTTTCTTAAACTCTCAGGCATTTTTAAAATGTAAAACATTTTCAGTGGATAATTTGTGTTGGAATTTGCTTTCCTCATTTAAATTATGTCTCATTTCCATTTGCAAAAGTTCAGTCTGTGTGTTTACAGTCAGGTTGTTTTAAATAATTGACAAATGAAGCCAGAATTTTAGCACAGCCAGAACTCATTAAACCCCAACCAGCATATTGCTGTATTCGTCACTCCGTGTTATAGCTATACTTTATGACGATTAATGCGTTCCAGCAGTCGTATGGTAATAAATAATATCAGAATCTGGACCCCAAACACGACAGTCACAATTATTCCTATCAGGCCCTCGTGCTGCTCGATCCATCGAGAGATTTCCCCCAGACAACCTCCCAGGAAGATCACACTCTGAGCAGTAAACTCATCCAGTAATTGGGCTCCGACACCACACTGAGAGTTCCACACTGTGCCGTTCTCCAGAGGATCCACGCAGCATGTTGCAGGCACACCGCAGGCCAGCACTCCTGGAGCTGAGCAGTTGTAATATCTGAAGAAAGGGAAAAATAACCCAATAAAAAAACTTCACAGCTCATTAACTTCTTCAACACATTCCTACATCGTGACCAACTGGCTTTGATTTACTTTCAAAAAAGTAAAAAAAACAAAAGATTTCCAAGTTGCTCACATGTTAATCTCCCAGTCTCTGTAGTTGTCCGCCCCACAGCACTGCAGATTAGACTGAATCTCGTCTGTGATGAACCTCAGATCCAGATCATCTTGGTACCGTGCGATGGCAACTAACATCCCAGATCGCAAGTTACCTTCAATCTGATCTTGTAGAGTATGGGCCACAATGGCGACGATGACTTGAGCCGCGATGAGCACCAGCACCGTGGCTGAGAACAGCTTCAGCAAGCAGCGATTCTCTCTTAGGGCACCCACGCAGCCTGACAGGCACAGCACAGTGAGCAGAAAGCCCACACTCAGAACTACCAGCATTGGGTCAGTGCCAATACTGCTGATCTTCTCCTGAGCAAAGGATTCCTTGCTAATGAGACCCCAAACCCCCAGAGCAAGAAGCAGCAGGCCCAGAACTGTGAACAACAGATTGCATATGATAAAAAAGTATTTTAGGAAATAGTCCATGAAAGAATAACTGTACCAGGGATCTATCCTGGCATCTGTGGGACTGTTGTGTTGCTGTCCGCTGTTTGTCCCTGCTTGAAAATCAGTAGTGACCAAGGCAAGCTCCTCAGCATTGTTTGTAGATCCTGTCTTTAGACACACAAGAATGCCACAAAAAATTAAAGCCACCCCAGAAATGTAAATACAGGTGAACAGAGGAACACAGTATTCTCAAACTAACCCAGTAACACACCTACCTTTGGTAAGAGAGGACTGGTCTCATTCGGAGTAGCATCTCGTCTCAGCCATGGCCAAGGGAATCTTTTTCTAGGCAAAAATCTCCTCATCTTGTCAACCACTGGGAAACATCAGCTGGTCAGAATGACACAGGATAAAATGTAACACAGGGCAATCATTTGCTACAATACAGAAAAGCATGTGAGCTGAGCTGGAGTAACCATTGCTGTGCTTAGCCTCGGGGGTGGGATTTCTTCATCATGTGAGAGTCACAGTGAGGGGATTAAAAGGGTATCGCAGCATGTCGGAGACACACACTCACACAAAAGTGGGCATCCGAATAGAAGTAGGTACTTTTTATTCAACTCTACTCATGTGCAATAAAGCAGGACCTGGATAATATATTGCCCTACAGTGGGACCCATGGGTCAAAGACTCACAAAAATGTCTCCTGATGGGGATTACCACAAAAGGAAGAAAGTAGAAAACATATTTTAAAATCCTTGCTTTAATTTTCCAGAAACCTGGAAAATGTGTTTTAGGCCTCAAAAAAGAAACAACATTGTAGCAGCTGGGCAACCACTAAAACCAGTTTTAAGTTTCAGAATCTACATAGATTCCCAGCTTTTGTGCTTTTTATAATGAGGATTTTCCAGGTGCATTTGGTTTCCTGCTGTGTATGCAACTTAACATTTATCACTGGATTAACAGAGACTAATCATATTATATCTGTCAAGGTAAACATTCACTAGTTAGAGCTGGTTGGCCATGCAGTCAGGTATCATGCACAAGAACTTATAATGACAGTTTCTTCTAATGTTTACAAAAAGTTCAGAAAACCGAGACTCTTCTAACTTATGGCATGAATAATCCCAGACAAAGAACAGAAAAGCAAATGAATTGTCATATTTATTAAAAATAAAACACGCTTTACTAACCAAGAGGAATTCAACACTTCTTAGAAGACTGAGTAAAATGTTTGGTCCTGGAGTTTTTAATCAGAAACAGCATCTTGCATTCCTTTGTGAATGACCTTAGTTGTGTTCAGAGTAACTTCTATATGATATCATGCTGCACAACAAGTCAGCCTCTAGTAATGATGCACGTACCTCTTTAAGTCCACAAAACACATGAAATGAGTAAAGTCTTTGAAATGTGTAATTTTTTTGGCAGGTTTCTAAAAACGGTTAAAAGAAGCTATTGTATGGGTGAAATATGAATCCACTGTGGAAGATTGTGCTTACTTACTTAAAAAAAGCAAATATGTATGTTTGAACTTTATACTTAAAAGGTTTATGAAGACAGCTTCTAACATCCCAACATTAGCAAATTACTTAGTGCTCCACATTTTCTTCCTAATATAGTAACCCGTGGCTCCAAAATACCAACATGACCACAGCTAGAATGCTAAAATCAGCCTTCAAAATATGATGAAATCAATGGAGGAAATTACAGGAGCATGTTTTACATAAAGTGAAAGAAATGTAGAAGTGTCAATTCAGTTTTAGTTAAATTTAAAATGTTTTAACCTAAAAACCTTACAAATTATTCCTTGAAAATAATCCCTCGAATTAACTCCCTGCCTCTCAGACTTATCAGGGTTTCTTGCTATCAGTCAAATGAGATGAAACACCACCCAAACACAGATGAAATGGTCATAGATTACCTTCTATAACAAATAAGAAGAAATGCAACAGTTCTCATTGTGGAGCTTCTGTTTGTATTTAACACCTGATATATTTCACAGTAAAAATCCTCTGTTGTTCTGATAAAGTCGTTATGAAGTGATGTGCTACTGAAAGTCAATAACAAGCAGCACATGAGAGAGCAGATGTGACACTGAGTGAAAAAGCAGAGGGAGAAAGCGAGGCCTGGTTATCTCACTCTCTGGCTCTGCTGGTCCACTGCGCTCATTCTTTCCTCTGGCTGTGCCGAACTGAGCTGCAGGGAAATGGAAGGAAGATCTGCTCACTGCTGCAGGCACTGACTGATGATGGACTCCAGGCTTGTAAGGCTTGGCTTTAGTCCTTCCATAAATTTGATTCCATATCCATATGATTAATAAAAAACAAAACAAAACATAGACATGCTCACTTATACTCGCTAGAAAATTATTTGTGGGTAAGTTGTGGGAATTTATCAGATAAAGTTTTAGCTTTTTACTGGGATGGATGAGTGGTGGAAAATAATTAAGTAATTTTAAAACAAATTACTTTCATTTTATGATACCTTTTAATCCGATTTTTTTTCACAGGTAACTATTTTAATGCTGCTATGTATATTTAGCAGGTGTACCGCTGCTGAATAGTTGATGACGCTGCACAAAAAGATGAAAAAAAGCAGAATATTGTCTTATATACTTTTATTTCTATAATTTAAATCCCATATAACCTACTTTAAAAATAAAGAAAGAAATAAAAGATCCGAATACTTTTTCCTTCGTTGCACATTAGGCAACTTTCACTGTTGGCCCTGTGGTTTCTCAGGTCATGGAAAATCTCACTGGGGAAAATCAACTCCAGCTTGTTAGGGTCAGCAGACAAATAACCACTATCAAAAAATGGTTTTTCATTTAGTTATAAATTATGAGCCTACGTTCAAATAAGAAAATATATTTATCGTGACTGATTGTTGGCAGAAAAAAAAAAGTTGGATGTCATCTAGTCGTTATTAAACAAATCTCCCTGTTTCCTTTTAAATCTTTTGGGAGGATGGAGATTTAAAAAGTATTTAGTTCCTGCCTGTCAGCGCTGAAGATGTATGGTCCGTGTGACGTGATGTTCATCCCACCTACTGCATATACAGTTTGGTATACTGTCTGTGTGTGTAAAGGTGTTGCAGATGGCAGGGAGCGCTGCCCAGTTACATTCCTTTTCAGCAGTGATGGGTGCACCTCCGCTCATATATCAGCACAACTATCTGCAGACATCTGCAGACATCAGCATACCCAGCGGCACATCTTTCAAACAGAATGAGGAACTCTGATCTGAAATAAATCAAAGCTGGAATTTTATATAAAAAAATCTGGGACAGGAAAAAAGCACTAATGTTGTCCAATATTTTCATATGACCTGAAGCTGCTGGTTTTTGAGTAGAAGAAGAAGTAGAAAGATAAATAGCTGTTTGAAGACTATATAGGTTATAGACTGGGTGCACTTGCCTGTGGAAAACTATCCAGAGTATGAAATCTGTCTTAGCCATGAAACTACATGTCATGTGTTGCATCACTGCACATCAAATTTAAACCCACTTCCACAGTTATGTAGATTTATTAAGGTTGGCTCACATCAGACTGAGTGAACTAATGCAGTAAATCACACAGCAGCTTAGTAAAGTTAGAAATTAAGGCAGCTGAGGTGTCAAGGAATATCTTCAGGGCTGCATAATTTTAATTTTTGCTATCTTAAAGTTATTCTGGGACTCTAACCCCTTTTCTAATTCTGTGATGCTTTTGGATATTCTCCTTTTTTCTATTAATATGGTTGAATGTGTGTTTTTTATTGTCCCATTTGCATCAAGTGAGTGCAGCTCACCAAGTTTTGATCACCCTTGACGGTTAAAGTGTTGCTGGCTGGATTTGTCGTAGTCCAGATGTTGAGCAGATTGTATTACAGTAGGCAGTAAGAATGTTATCCTGGAGCCATACTTCTACATCAAACACCTTCTGTGGATTGGAGCCTACGTGGAGCACAGTTGTCACATGCCACCCACACAACCTAAAAGACACGTGGAGCAGAGATGGGGCATCAGAAATGATCAGGACCTCCTATTACGGTTATTTTAGAAGATGCACAGTCTATAAGATACGAGAGATGAGGCAAGAGTGGGACGCATATGTGTGCGAGTGGGTTTAGGGAGATTTTGTTTTTTGTGCACGTGAATGCTGCAGTGTGCACACATGCTAAAAGAACTGAGGATGTCACCGCCCTGAATCAGTGACGTGGATGGGATCAGGTGGGGAAATTGGAGTTTGTGGAAAGAGTTATAAGGGAGTTCTGCACAACTCATGTTTTCTCAGTGTGTCACTGCTGTAGGATCATACAGTACAGAGACTGTGTTCTGGTGCTCTGATCTGAGAAGACTCCTGGCACTTCTTTGCAAAAAAGGTAGCGTAAAAACCCAAATTTAAATTTACTTTCTTGCTCTTTTTGGAACAAAACTAAACAATTTTTTTATAGCTTAAAAAGGTGAACAAAAGACAAACTTATGACTGAACTAATTTCTCATCAGCTTTTCTTCAACCGAAAGACTGTTTAGTATTTTTTTAACATAGCTTGGCAGCACTTTTCGGTGAGCTTGCTCCTCAGCAGCACCCACAGCCTATATTATTGTGTTTGTTAGATGAGAACGAAGAGGATGAAGTTGGCTCTCATTATGCTGTGCATGATGTCAGCGTGTGGAGCTCAGAAATCGAAACAGGAGACATCACGCTGGGAACCTAAAGGTCTGAAAAAGATTTTTAGTAATGTAACCTTTGACCACTGAGGTTGTGTTTCTAAAACTTGGAGTGAATAATAACCTGTTTGTTTATACGGTTAAACTCTGTGTTCAGCAGTACAGACTAGTGCCAAGACTTGCTCAAACCTGACTCAGGTGCTGGACAACTGGAAATTTGCTATTCTGACCCAAGTGAAAGACTTGCTGATCAATGACCACGCTTCAGTCCTTCCTGAATATAACAGGTGAGTTATATCAGCTTCTGATTAAACTGGATGTACACAGCAATGATAGCAGACAGACGAGTCTAAATGTTAAGTAAGAGTAACGTCAAACGTCCAGGAAAAACAACGCTCGGTGATGTCAGTGAACATTTGACTCGTCCTCGGGGTTTGTTGAAATAAAGACTTATGTAATCTGCTCTGTGCTGCACATGAATTGTCAGTGCCAGTAAAGCGATCAATGATTGCTGTTGTTCACATGAGGCCAGCTCTGCTTCGTAAATGACCTCAGTGTACTTACTGTGCCAAAATACAATCGTGGGTGTTTCATCATGCTCTGGCAGACATTACTCCAAGTCAGTGAACATTTCATCTGGTGATTAGATTCTGAACTGTGATTGCAACACTTAGGATCACAGTTCACCAGAACTTTTCCCAGTAAACATCTAAGGTCAGCCCAAGTGCCCGTCTCTACAGGGCCAAAGCTCTGCTATGTTTTGCACTTTCATTTTTTTCAGGGGACATCCGACCTTTACGTCTGCTATCCTGATGTTTTCCGTCGACAGTGAGGCTGTTTCCACTTAACAGCATGTCGTGACTTTCCTGTTTATGCTGCCAATTAGACTTGATTCTCTTCTTAGTTATGTTTTGCCAATAAACAAGGTTCCTGTTTCATGAACTTACAGTGCCAAAATTCTTTGAATGGTCATTCTGATACTGAAACCATTTACTTTTCCACATGTCCTCTTTTATGTCCAGGATTCAACCTCTTTCAGATGCTCTGGGAGACCTCTACCGGCAGTTTAACACTTTAAAGGATGAGCTGGGAAAGTTTACCACAAAGCTCGACAGAATGGAGGCTTTCGTGGATGAGCTCAGGGACGGCAAATACGCCCTGCCTCAGCTGCCTGTACATAGGCTCCAACCGAGCTTTGGTCTTAGGTCTCCTCTGCGTGCACAGATGAGGGGTCCTGAAAGGAGGATAATCACTAGCCCAACACTGAGAAGGGCAAGGAGGAGAGGACCGCAGCGATCTTAAACATGTTGGGTTTTTTGTTTGGTATAAATGCAGATTTGTTGAAAATAAATGTTTATATATTTTTCAGAAGAAGAGGATTGTTTTATACTATTTCTTTGATGAGTATGGTCAAAAAAAGCTAAATAAAATGGCTTTAATTAAACTTTATTAAAGCAAACTATAGCCACCTGCTGTTACAAAATCACAATAAACCACAAGGTGGCAGCATTTATCAAATTATCTTCACTATATGCTGTTTTTGCATCAACGGGCTGGACTTAAAGTCAAATAAATGGCTAAACATGTAGTTAAGGAGTGTTATATATTACCTCATTATGATGTTTTATTACTTTAATTAGCATTGCAAGCCATTGGTTTGTATTTGATTTGTTTATCCAGATACTTATTAAATTATAGATTCAGTGCAACTCCTTGAGTGTACTTGGAGCATTTTTTTTTACAGATAGTATTTTACAATGTGTTATCGCTTCATAATCACAGCAACAGTAGCAGTGCTGCTATGCAAAATGCTGCATCTCTTGAAACACGGAAACTTTCAGGTGGAGTAACTACCTTCGGAGAAGAACTTATGAACCACTAATCACTTCAACCAGGAAAGAATATAACTGCAGAGCTACATGATTACTTCCAAGAACTACTTTTTAAACAATAAAATAAAGATGAAGATCACAATGTTCAAACTCTGGAGGCAAAATATACAAAAACGTTACAGGCCTACAACAAACACTGCTCAGCTTAGTTTCCTGTCAAAAGTTCTTGCTTATTCACAGGTCGTTCATACCCCCAAAATTCTAACAGCCAGACGCATCAGTGGTCATACGTCCTCTTACACAAGTCTGGTGGTATTTGACTGACCAATAAACTACTGGGCAGATATTCAAAGGAGCATGTTTTCTCAAAGGGGTTCAAAACGAAAAAAAAAACAACAAAAAACACAGTGACTATCCATCCATTTCTCCTTTCTAGGGTTGCTGGAGCCTATCTGTCATAGGGCAAGAGGCAGGGTACACCCTGGACAGGCCAGTCTGTCACAGGGCTAACACATAGAGACACAGACAACCACCTGCACGTCTTTGGATGGTGGGAGGAAGCGGGAGCACCCACGCAAACATGGGGAGAACATGCAAACTCCACACAGAAAGACCCCGGCCTGAAGGTGGAATTGAACTCAGGACTTTCTTTCTGTACGGCAACAGTGCTAACCACTGTGCCACCGTGCTGCCCAGTGAACATGCCCTGCAATAGCAGGATGCTAGCTTTCAAAACCCTGCCCATGTGATTAATGATATTATATAACGATGTACATATGTCTGCTTGTTGCCTGCTGAAACACCTTGACTGTTTTTCATTCACCCAACCTTTGGTATTCACCTTGATTAGCAGAACAAATAATAGCAATGACAGAATTGTGCTGTTAACAGAATCTTAATTCCAACAAATTGAATCAACAGTAAATCCTGTTTTCAAATTCAAAACAGCTCTAAAATGAAAACACATTTAGATTTATTGTAAAAAAAAATCTAAAACATTTACAATATTTGAAATAAGTTAGATTTTGATCTAAATATGCAAATTCTTAGAGTTGAGTTGTGATCAAAAAGATTTTAGTATTGAAGCCCCTCCTCCTCTGCTTACTCTATATAGGCCTCAGTCTCTTTTCATTATTCAGTTCAGCTCACCTCTCACCTGGACAGTAAAGAGAATACGCTATACTTTCAACATGCTGAGAACCTTCTGTACTCTTATTGCTCTAGCATGTAAGAGTGGCTACTGGTTCATTTTATAGTCTGTATTTAGAAACATAAAACTTTATTTAAATATTAATTAATTTAAACATTCTTTTTTTCTCTGACAGGTGTGGATGCTGCAAAAGTGTTGACCCAGACACCACCTGTCCACACAGTTTCTCCAGGACAGGAGGTTCTGTTCAAATGCAACATTCAGAGACCTGAAGGCTATTATGTCAGCTGGTACAAACAGGTCCCTGGTTCTACTCCTCAGTATGTTCTAAGATTTCATCATTCTAGCAGTTCACCCGACTTTGGAACAGGATTCTCCTCAGACCGATTGAATTCTAAAGCCTCATCAGACATTGATTATCAGTTTATCATTAATCGAGCAGAAGCAGGAGACTCTGCTGTGTATTACTGTAGCACATGGGACAGCTCTGCTCAGGAGAGCGTATCACAATGATTTACACTGTGACAAAAACCTCTGTACAAAGTACTTCTGCTTTCAGAGGCTTTGACATTTTGTTAACAATGACTATGTGTCTGCTAGACATCCAACTGGATCATAGATAAGGTTAACATATATGAAGTGTCTTTGGGCTTGCAGACTTCAGAGAAAAATATCAAGGATATCAGAATATCCTACTCAATAACAGAGGACCAAAATGAGCATTTAAAATCTTCTTGCACATTGATTTTGCTGTTTACTGATTACCAAACATGTTAAAATAAAACAAAAGGGTTCAATGACTTTAACTGGACATTTAACATTACCATAGTAAGAATAAATAAAATTTTGTGCTGTGTCACATTTGTAGACCTGGGACAGTTAAAGGCACGAGTGTCACTGGTTTAAAATGCTTATTTTAAACCTGCAACCTTCACACTCTGTTAGTAAAGCATCACCTCTCTACTCGTCCTTCTCTTTTTTTCCCAGAATGCACCTGCAAGTCTGAGGATCTAATTTATAACGTCAGGAAAGTTGTAAAAGAGAGTTAAGGCCTTTCTAAAAGGAGACGTAACTGCCCCTGACTGCAAATGTTGTATTTCACTATACTTTGGTAATTCAGGGAATTAACTGAATACTGCTTTGGTTTTGTCCAAGAATAACTTTATTTATTATATAAGAAGCAGTAAACAATATCCAGCTGTACAACTTCCGCAGCTCTGTTGTTGTCATACAAACATTTGATATGAAAAATGTTGATTTTAAGCATTTAGTTGCCATTACTACTTAATCCTAATTTTAAATGGCTAGTACACATAAAAGTCTGAGCTGCGATGAAATGACTGTTTATGGTGCATTTTAATGTTAAAGAATCCAGTTTGCAGCAGATTTTTTTTGTGTGACTGATCTGAATTTAGATACTATAAAAAATCTCCTAATATAGATCCTTGGATTAAGCTGTTGTAGCTATTTTTACGTAACGTTTATGTTCAACAATAAATCAGTTTTGTATTCCTGCTTTTTAAACAGATCCAAAGATTATGTAAAAATAGAAGTGGCAAAAATTACAAAAAGTTTCTTATTTGCAAATACAACAATTAGATAAAATGTATAGATTCACCTGACTACACACACTTTGTTATTTAACTTAACATGAGATTAATCCCAACAAAATATGTCCTGAATTTAAATATATTCATAAATAAAAATAACTAAAAACATATTTAGTAGACTTATTCTAAAAGTAAACATTTATGATATTTAAAATAATTTTGAGTTTGGTGTAAAACCCTAATTTCTAGTTGAGTTGTAATAGTACAGTTTTCAGTATTGAAACTCCTCCTCCTCCACTCCTTAGTCATTAAAAGTCTCAGCCTCTCTTCATTGCTCAGTTTACCTCTCAGCTGGACAGCAAAGAGAATACACCGTACTTTCAACATGCTGGGGACCATCTCTACTATTATTGTTGCTCTAGCATGTAAGATAATCTTCTGGTTTATTTTATAGCCTGCACTTTGAGAGTTAAAAACAGACTTAGTGCAATTTTTTTCTCTGACAGGTGTGGATGCTGCAAAAGTGTTGACCCAGACACCACCTGTCCACACAGTTTCTCCAGGACAGGAGGTTCTGCTCAAATGCAACATTCAGAGACCTGAAAGCAATTATGTCAGCTGGTACAAACAGGTCCCTGGTTCTACTCCTCAGTATATTCTGAAATTTTACCATGAGTACAGTTCACCCGACTTTGGAACAGGATTCTCCTCAGACCGATTTAATTCTAAAGCCTCATCAAACATTGATTATCAGTTTATCATTAAGCGAGCAGAAGCAGGAGACTCTGCTGTGTATTACTGTGAAACATGGGACAGCTCTGCTCAGGAGAGCGTATCACAGTGATTTACACTGTGACAAAAACCTCTGTACAAAGTACTTCTGCTTTTAGAGTCTTTGACGTGTCATTTAGACTGTTTGTCTGCAGCTGCCAATAAAAACACAAATCATCAGACACATCCATCCTCTACAAGTTGTTGAGATTATATGACATTATTGTATCTGTACACATTTTAATTATATTCAGGGATAGCCTTTGTTTCTTTTTCAGAAATAAATGTCTGTACTGACTCAGTGTCTTATGCTGCATATTTTTGTTTTACTGAATTGATTCTGTATGTTTTTGGATTATGTCCTATTTTCAGACTTCAACCTCCCTCCTCCTGTCCTGACAGTCTACCTTCCATGCAGTGCTGAACTCCAGTCCAACAAAGCCTCTCTGGTCTGTCTGACCATCCAAACATTAGACTGGGTGAAGTGTCTTTGTGAAAACCATCAAGAAGTCATAATGTCCCAATGAATAGTAGATGCCTGTGCAAGTAGGTAATATAGCGGATACAATTACTTATAAAGCCAGACAAGATGAAAAGAGAGCAACATCATCTTTATCCACAGCTCCTCCACCATTTGGTACTATTAAATGACACCTCAAGTTCATTCTCTCTTTAGTCTATAAAAACACTGACAACTGGCTGATGATTCTCTGCACTCTCATCAAAGTTCTATCATGTGACTGCAGATTAATGCACAGATGTCATTGTCTGTTTCTCTTGACTCCACGTCTTCTTCCTGTAGACAGGTGTGAGTGACACAGAAACTTCCTGCTGTATCAGTGTGAAAAGGAGAGACAGCCAGCTCGGACTGTAACCTGAGGACTGCAACTGACCAGTCTGCTCGTTGACATAAACATATTCCAGGAGGAGACAATCATCATGTACTGCAGTTTCGTCATGACTGGAGTTCTCAAAAAATATGGTTCAGGTTTCTCCTCTCAAAATTCACATCAACTCATCAGTCAAAATCAGATTATCATCATCAGTGTGGAGGAGGGAAACTCTACAATCTATTACTGTCAGTGGACAGCTTCACAAGGGATGCTGCTTCACTAACTTACACTGTGACATAAACCTTTTCACAGATACTTCTGCTTGTTCATACTTTATACTGATCACAGAGCTGTCAAACAAACTCACCAGCTGCACACAGTTGGAGATGTGAGTCCTCACTTGTTCTGAGATGTGACCATTCTGACGGCTCATCCAGCTTTACAACAAGATTCTCCTCGGACTGATTCACCTCTATTCAACTTTATTACCAAGCAGGCAGAGGCAGGAGACTCCGTTTGCTATTTGGTGGCTGTGCTGATGAAGCTGAATCACATTGATTGAGGCTGTGACAAAAAAAACTAAATTGGAGACATTACAGTTTAAAAAAAATCCAACATTACTCATCTCAAATCATTAAATCTCAAACAGAACATGTAATGGGATTACATTAGTGGTTGGAGGCAGATGGCATTTCTGATTTCAGCTTAACTTACAGAGTCATCCCATGTCTGACAGAAATACTGAGTAGAACAGTGACTCAGACTGTGACAAAAACCTGAGATACAACTTTCATGACATCTGAAAAACATCAAACATAAACACACTTCTTTTCAAATTATTTTCAGCTTTTATAAGCGTTACGCTAAGTAATCCTCCCTTTTTGTTAAAGGTAGGGTTTAATTTTTGTTTCAATTATCTACTTGATATCACTTGTTGAGAAACTTAAATCTATCTTTAAATTCTGAAAAGGGATCAAGTTAAAACACTGGAAAATCATCATGAAGGACATGAAAAGATTGTAAATATTAAAAAAGAAAAAGAAGGAAAGAAATAACAACAAGAAGATGATGATGCTAAAGACATTACCAAGTCAAGTCAAGATGAAAAATATACATATGTACTTTTAAGCTCCTCCTCCTGTTAGTCGTATTAAAAGGCTCCTTCAGCACCTCCTCTCTTCATCCTACAGAAGCAGTACAGCCACTTTAAAGTTACAAATTAAAAGTGCATTCTCAGCTCACACCGATAACATGCTGGTGACTCTTTGTGCTCTCATCACTGCTCTGACATGTAAATACCTTGACTTATATTGCACATATTTAAACTAATGCCAGTGTGTTTCTCTTGACTTCATGTCTTCTTGTTGTTTGCAGGTGTGAGTGGTGTGACAGTGGTGACACAGAAAACTGTGCTATCAGTGAGCAAAGGAGACACAGCCACCATGGACTGTAACCTGGGGACTGTTACTGACAGTGCTGCTCTGTGGTATAAACAGATTCCAGGAGGAGTTCCTCAGTATGTGCTGTATTTTTATTATAGCTATAGTTCTCCACGCTATGGCTCTGGGTTTTCCTCTCCAAAGTTCACATCCACTCATCAGTCAAGATCAGATTATCGTTTGATCATCAACAATGTGGAGGAGGGAGACTCTGCAGTCTATTACTGTCACACATGGGATGACTCTGCTAAAGAGGAGGTATCACAGTGATTTACACCATGACAAAAACCTCCTCACTGTTACTTCTGCTTTTTTTTTCAGTGAGCAGTGGGATCTCTACCAGCACTGCTGTTCCGACACCAGCACAGACTTTCCAAATCAGCAGTGTCTTTGTGAAAACCATCAAGACACCAGAATGTCACACTTAATAGATACCTGTGTAATGCATGTGCTGTTTGCTCATTTGTTTACATTTTAGAAATCACAAAAAAGGTAAAAAGTTTAACCCACATGTGCAGACTTATGCACAGATGTCATTGTCTGTTTCTCTTGACTCCACGTCTTCTTCCTGTAGACAGGTGTGAGTGACACAGAAACTTCCTGTTGTATCAGTGTGAAAAGGAGAGACAGCCAGCTCGGACTGTAACCTGAGGACTGCAACTGACCAGTCTGCTCGTTGACATAAACATATTCCAGGAGGAGACAATCAGCATGTACTGAAGTTTCGTCATGACTGGAGTTCTCAAAAAATATGGTTCAGGTTTCTCCTCTCAAAATTCACATCAACTCATCAGTCAAAATCAGATTATCATCATCAGTGTGGAGGAGGGAAACTCTACAATCTATTACTGTCAGGGGACAGCTTCACAAGGGATGCTGCTTCACTAACTTACACTGTGACATAAACCTTTTCACAGATACTTCTGCTTGTTCATACTTTATACTGATCACAGAGCTGTCAAACAAACTCACCAGCTGCACACAGTTGGAAATGTGAGTCCTCATTTGTTCTGAGATGTGACCATTCTGACGGCTCATCCAGCTTTACAACAAGATTCTCCTCGGACTGATTCACCTCTATTCAACTTTATTATCAAGCAGGCAGAGGCAGAAGACTCTGTTTGCTATTTGGTGGCTGTGCTGATGAAGCTGAATCACATTGATTGAGGCTGTGACAAAAAAACGAAATAAGAGACATTACAGTTTAATAAAAATCCAACATTACTCATCTCAAATCATTAAATCTCAAACACAACATATAATGGGATTACATTAGTGGTTGGAGGCAAATGGCATTTCTGCTTTCTGCTCAGTATTTCTGTCAGAAATGGGATGACTCTGTAAGTTAAGCTGAACAGTGACTCAGACTCTGACAAAAACAGGAGATACACAACAACTTTCATGACATCTGAAAAACATCAAACATAAACACGGTATGGTTTAAATTATCTACTTGTTATCACTTGTTGAAAAACTTAAATCTATCTTTAAATTCTGAAAAGGGATCAAGTTAAAACACTGCAAAATCATCATGAAGGACATGAAAAGATTGTAAAAAAATTTTTTAAAAAAAGAAGGAAATAAATAACAACAAGAAGATGATGATGCTAAAGACATTACCAAGTCAAGTCAAGAGGAGAAATATACATATGTACTTTTAAGCTCCTCCTCCTGTTAGTCGTATTAAAAGGCTCCTTCAGCACCTCCTCTCTTCATCCTACAGAAGCAGTACAGCTACTTTAAGGTTACAAGTTAGAAGTGCATTCTCAGCTCACACCGATAACATGCTGGTGACTCTTTGTGCTCTCATCACTGCTCTGACATGTAAACACTTTGACTTATATTGCACACATATATACTAATGTCAGTGTGTTTCTCTTGACTTCATGTCTTCTTGTTGTTTGCAGGTGCAAGTGGTGTGACGGTGGTGACACAGAAACCTGTTCTATCAGTGAGCAAAGGAGAGACAGCCACCATGGACTGTAACCTGGGGACTGTTACTGACAGTGCTGCTCGGTGGTATAAACAGATTCCAGGAGGAGTTCCTCAGTATGTGCTGAAGTTTCGTCATGACTATAGTTCTCCAAGCTATGGCTCTGGGTTCTCCTCTCCAAAATTCACATCCACTCATCAGTCAACATCAGATTATCGTTTGATCATCAGCAATGTGGAGGAGGGAGACTCTGCAGTCTATTACTGTCACACATGGGATGACTCTGCTAAAGAGGAGGTATCACAGTATTTTACACCATGACAAAAACCTCCTCACTGTTACTTCTGCTTTTTGAAACCGACCCACTAGCTACAGATAATGTGTTAATAAACAATGAATTACTCTATTTTGATCAAGGGACTCTCAATTCGATTAACTATCTAACTTTCTATTTCCACATGACTTTGACATAATAATACATTCTGTTGACGTTCTCCCCAGAGAGAACCCAGAGCCAAGCAGCAGCCATAAATGCTGATGCTTGGTATTTCTGTCAGACATGGGATAGCTCTGATATATAGACATAAATAAAATAGAAGCAAATATTTCCGTTGTGTGTGTTTTTAGGAACACCTCTTTATATCATATGTTGTTTTAAAAGAAGAATGTCAACACTGTGACAAAAAACTAAATGAGAGACTCTACAGATTTTATAAATAAATTCTAACCATTTGAAATCATTGCATTTTTTTACTTTGACTTTTTTTTGTTAATTTGTTGTTGTACTGTGCATTTAAAATATAGAGCAAGCTAAAAAGATAACGCTGCCCTCCTTGCATCTGTGTGTACTAGTTGGTAAATAGGCATGTAATATGTATTATGTATTATTTTTAGATTTGATGAGACAAATCTAAAAATAGACACTATGGCTTACCTTGTCAAATCTATAAAGTTAAAGCTGTGTAAATGCTGACCCCAGCCCAGCAGCCAGACTCTAAACTTCAACAGGTAACAAAAGCAGTGATGAGCAGTCAGACTGCAGCCTCCTTTTCTACCTGTTCATGTTTCTAAACTAGAATCACAGTGACGACTGCTGTGCTGATGGCTCTAAACACTAAGAGAAAAATCATGTGTGTCCTTCTTAGGATATGGATTTCTGTTGGTGCATGGGGCTGTAGCCTCAGGTTTATAATGTTCACTGGCAATTATGAGACAATGAATTTCAGGCCATTTCATGGAGAAACGCAAAAGTAATGTAACTAGTGTAGAGAATTACTTTCTACTGGGAATAATTCAGTCATGTGCATTATTTGTGCCTTATCTTTAAGAATAGTAATGAGTAATGTATACAACATTACTTTTTTTGAGTAATAACCCAACAATGATCACAGCAAAGAGGGGAAATACCTCTAACAAGTTCAAATGTTTGACCACACAGCGTGCAAATAATTTTCATGAATGTAATGTGTTTAATGTGCTTTTCAGTGATGTTGGTGACTCTAGAAGCAAAGCCAGTGAGATTTCAGTGAGACTCAATAAAGAATCGAATTGAAAAATAATATTGATAATCACTAAATCACTAAATTCTTATCAAGTCCCATCCCTACTTTGTGCTGTATTTTTATTATAGCTATATTTTTCCACTTTATGGGTTTGGCTTCTCCTCTCCAAAATTCACATGTACTCATCGGTCAACATCAGATTAGCATTTGATCAACAATATATGGGGAAGCGACACTGACAGTGAAAGTAGGTCTCAATTGGAGGTTTCAGTTCCTCTCCCCTCATCAGTGACAGTCAGGAGGTTTTTGTACAGCCATGTATACAAACTGAATCACTGTGGTATTCGGACAAGGCACCAAGCTGATTGTGACAAGTAAGTACTTTTAAACTGATCATGAAACAGGAGGTATTTTGTGTTTATGCTTAGATTCTCTAATTTTCTCATTTCTCATATACTTGGATTTTTCTTTAGACTTTTTTTTTTGCTGTTTCATGCAGTCTGCAAGCTACAGAGTTGATCACACGTTGTAATGTGACTTAAGTTCTTCATTAGTGCACAGACACAGATATTGAACTTGATTATTCTTATAAAATGATAGTATTATCTGCCTCTCAGAAAACATTTTTTAAATAATATTTTCTGGAAATTATTCCATGTTCTCTCAGTAGTAACAAACATTTGACCAAAGGTGGGAAACTGACTATAATTGAACAATCTGACCTTAACCTTAGTGTTGCTTGGTTTTAGAATTAAACCCAGTTTGTCTGCAGTTTGTCATAGCTGGTATTGGTTTTTTTCACACGGATGAAAAAATAATTTTCTGTTTTTTAAAAAAAAAATTTTTTTTTGTTCTGCTGTAGATGACTATTCCTTCTTTTTTCCCCCCCAGATGTTATTGTCTTTAATGCGAGTTGTTTATTTTATAATTTATTTTATAATAAATATCATCTTCATCCAATACAATACTTACTAAGACATAACTTTTATGTATTTTGGAGAAGTTATGTTAGCTATTTTGGGAGTTAAAGTACAGTATTTTTTCTCAGCCATTTCTTTATATTGATCCATTCTCATCCATTTCTAGTTTTTATTTATTCATTTTTTTTAAAATGGTTTTCATGTATTTTCAGGCTCCAGCCTCCCTCCTCCTGTCCTGACATTCTTCCCTCCGTCCAGTGCTGAGCTCCAGTCCAACACAGCTTCTCTGGTCTGTCTGTCCAGTCAGTCTGGGCCTTTTGCAGATGTGAGCTGGTTGGCTGCTGGGAGTCCAGTGAGCAGTGGGATCTCTACCAGCACTGCTGTTCAGAGACCAGACCAGACTTACCAAATCAGCAGCTCTCTGACCATCCAGACATCAGACTGGAACATGGATAAGGTTTATACATGTAAAGTGTCTTTGGGCTCACAGACTTCAGAGAAAACCATCAGCAAATCAGCCTGTAGCACTGACTAGCAGACGGGTCAGAATCAGCATTTAAAGTCTGCTCTTCAATCCTTTTGGTATTTTTTTGTGTGCCTGTGTACATGTAAGAAAATACTAGCAGTTAATGTTTGCAAAATGTTAATAAAAAATATTGCAAGTGAACATTGGAGGCAATGTAGCATTTTCTTCTTCTTCCAGTTTGAATTTCCACGACTCTTCTGTATATCTATGTGCTAGTGTGTGCATGTCCATAAGTTCTTTACTTGTGGTGAGGTTATCATAGCGTCATGTTAGTCTCCAAACTTCCACCTCAAAAAACAAAAGTAAAAAAATTCTCTTATCATATATAGAGAATTAGAGTGCCTGAAAAGATAATTAATATTTTACATTCTGGTTTAGGTTTCCTGCAATAAAAGTGGTTTGAAAAGAAAACCCCCCAAAATGAGTAGTAACTGAAACTATCTACACCACCTCTGTCTTCCAGGATGCACCTGGAGGCTTCTTCTCTGAATTTAGAGTTTTATGCAAATCAAGTCCTAAGTGAGAGGGGACTGTCCCTGACTGGAAAAATAAAAAAAAATGTGAACCTTTTCATTACTTTACAAATAACCATTGTTGCTTTTAAACCTGGCTTATCTACCAAAAAAAGGAGAAATCCTTTGTGATGATAAAATAATATGCAAAGACCAGTAATCGATGCCACTTTTATAAGTGAGGTTAAAAAAATACCTATGACTGGAACCTTATCACCCTTGAATGTTATATGAAGGCTCAAAGATGTTAGATGGTAAATAACTATTCAGATAATATAAGAGTCAAAAGTTAAAGTCTGTTTTCATTTTTCTAAAGGTGGAAAGGCAAAAATGCTGAAAATCACTGATGCTGAAAGTCAAATAGATAAGTTGGTAAGTAAATAAGAAAGAAAATAAATGTGTAAAAAATAAATATAATTGTAAAATGAATATATTTTCCCCACAAGGGGGAGTCATTGTCCAGTTAGTCTCAGCCACTGAAGAGTGTGATTTTATTTAAAAGTATTGAGGTAATAGTAGTTGATATAAAGGAATTCCTGTGAACTACTGCATTGTGGTTTTGCTTCAAATTAACTTAAAGCTTCATTATATTTTGATCTGTGGAGGCTTATTAGAGGAAATATGAATCAGATGAATCGTCTGTGTGAGAGTAGACACAGTTTCCTGTTGTTAACTGACAGGAGTGACACCAGGTCAGTGCCTGCTGCTGTATCTCATTTGCTTCAAGGTTTGATGTGTGTCTGGTCAGTGATGCTCTTCTCAATATCTTGTCTGTAAAAAGTTGTTGACTGAGTTACTGTTACCTTCCTATCAGCTTGAAGCAGTCTCCTTTGACTTCTGGCATCAACAAGGCATTTTCTTCCAGAGAACTGACACTTACTGGATATTTAATTTTTTTGGGACCATATGACTATGTAAACCCCAGAGATGACTGTGCGGGAAAATACTAGTAGATCAGCAGAAATAATTTGGAAATAATTTAAATTAACATAAAGGTTTTTGCTGCACATCAGTTTGTGTCTTCTGTATATTCTGGGAAATTCCTCATCTTTAGAACAGCAATCTCCACAGAAAGACTTTGGGATAGGGTGACTCGGTAAATAAAGCACAGTAACTCAACATTGCAAGGAAAACTTGAATTAGACACTACAGCTTTCATGAATTCTGAAAAACATTAAATATTTCCAGTCATTCCATAAGGAGTGAAAAAATACTGATAATGAATGAACTTCTTCTTCTTCTTCTTCTTCTTTTTAATTACCTTCACCTTTAACAACATTACACCTCAGTTTGTTAGATGAGCCCAGTGTTGCTACCACTAATATTACCACCAGGTATAATTAGTCAGTAGTAGTGTCAGTATATTATTTGATGATAAATGTGAAGACTCAAACCAGTGGCAGTGGTAAAAAGATACCTATTAAAAGCACTTGACATTATTTATCAGAAAATATAGAAAATTTAAGAGAATTTAACAAAGGAAACAATTTAGAGAGAGAGCGCCGTAGCTCCTCCTCCTCCTAGTTGTATTAAATGGCTACTCCAGTACCTCCTCTTCTTATCTTACCGTAAAATCTCAGCTGACATTGACAACATGCTGGTGACTCTCTGTACTCTGATCACTGCTCTAACATGTAAAGAGTCTTATACACCAAATTATACAGCAAGAATTATCAGTCAGTGTGTTTCTCTTGACTTTATGTCTTCTTGTTGTTTGCAGGTGTGAGTGGTGTGACGGTGCTGACACAGAAACCTCCTGTTTTATCAGTGAGGAAAGGAGAGACAGCCACCATGGACTGTAACCTGGGGACTGTTACTAACACTGTCTATTGGTATAAACAGATTCCAGGAGGAGTTCCTCAGTTTGTGCTGTATTTTCATTATAGCAATAGTGGTCCAAGCTATGGCTCTGGGTTCTCCTCTTCAAAATTCACATCCACTCATCAGTCAACAACAGATTATCGTTTGATCATCAAAAATGTGGAGGAGGGAGACTCTGCAGTTTATTACTGTAAGACATGGGACAGCTCTGTTAATGAGTACGCATCACAGTGATTTACACTATGACAAAAACCTCCTCACGGATACTTCTGCTTTTTGACATTTTTACGCATATTTTTACAAGATGTCTTTGTTTTTACGCAAACAAAGACATCTTAGATACTCAGTGTAAACACACTACCTGTTATTATTTTTTTTTAGTGACAACCATCAGACTATACAAATATTCTTTCAACATATTATTGACAAATACACACAAAAAAGTTATTGACATATGGCTCTTAAATTAGTTTTGGATGAATCAGAAAGTAGATGTGTGAGAATAAGCATATTACAGATAAACATTTGTTCCTATCTAACTGCTTTTATAAAAAACACTTTTCATGTCAGACATGTGAAAAAGAGTATGAACCAGACTCAGTGATGATAAGGGTTCAAACAGATTTTTGTACTTTCCCTTTCCCTCCTGAAGATGGAAACCCTTTAATATTGCCACCAATTATTTTTGGTCATCACATTTGCAAACCTTCATTCATAATTTTCTGAAATTTAGTAAGTTGCGTGATCGCAAAATTTAACAAAGGATGGTTTACACTGAACTAATGCTGAAACAACTTGACTGGCACCTTTTGAGAAACTTTAAAATCTAACAATACTTGATTTAAAATCTGAATAAAATCAGAAAGATAAAGTGTTAGATATAGCAAATAAAAAATTCTTTCTTAAGTGGTATATGAGTATAAAAGTGATTATAAAATAATAAAAAAAAAACAATTAAAAAAGAAAGAAATTAAGATGATCACATTCTAATGGAGTGACAGACAGGAGACATTGTCACCACCAGCTGTAAATGTAGTCAAGACAAAAATTATACATATTTTCAAAGCTCCTCCTCGGTTTGTTGTTTTATAAAAAGGCTCCTCCAGCACCCCCTCTCTTTATCCGACAAAGGTAGTAGTGGCTCTCGACCTTACAAGTCCATTCTCAGCTCAAACTGAAAACATGCTGGTGGCTCTCTGTGCTCTCATCCAGTCACTTTTCCCCCCAAGTTCCTTAGACTGCCATGACCTGGATGACTGACAACCTACACAGATGTGTTGGTAAATAATGATAGAATTTCTCGACATATTCTTGTGTAAATGCTAAGAAGTCATCAGTCCATATTTTAACAAGAGGGTATATTTGTTTGAAGTTGTTGGTTGTAATAATAGTATTTACTGAGCAAGCTAGAGACTGGCCACATCTTCACTTGTGTAACGAGACTCCAAGTTTGCAATCTTAAGTAATGGAAACTTGTTGCGTAGGAGTGTCTGGGGATTTTCGTGTGCGAGAGGCGTCCAGGCCATCCTCCAAGGCGGGGTTTTCAGCACCTCACTTGCTCCTCATCCAGGAACAATCAGAAGGAGGATTTTTAAACTGGCACTGCCTGCTTCTCATCGCCAGTTTGTCCTGCTATCTCTGGTGCTAACTTGGCCTCCTAGTGGACTGATCCATGGTCCTCCGTCCTTTATCTAACGCTGCTCTAAGTCCTCAGTTCCTACCAGATTATCCTCTTGCCACATTCACGCTTCAGTTCTGGTCCGTATTGCACCAACTACTACAGTCAGATCCCAAGTAGACACTCTCACAGACACTTCCCCCAGGACTCACCGTCTCCAATCTGCAAGTGAACACACCCCATGCCAGTACGTACTCACCTCTGGTCATTCACTTGCCTTCCTGCCCAGTAACCTCCCTCTCTTCTGTTGCAGAGTTCCCTGTTCCTTGCTTCTCCGTGTGCCTCCTGTGTTTAAGCATTTCAGTGCCCTCAATCTTCCTGGGCTCTTTTTTAAGTTCACATTTTGTAAATAAACCTTGTAAATAGTTCGACTCATGTACTGAGTCTGCTCTTGGGTCCCATTGTCGTATTTCAATTAAATACAGAGATATGTATAGACACATAGTGATGGAGAAAGGTGACTGAAGAAGAAACACTCACAGTGAATCAGCTGCCTTGATATATTGCACTGTAAAAAAAAGGGAGGATTCAGGGTCACCTGATCCAGTCCTAACTATATGCTTTAGCAAAAAGGAAAGTTTTAGGTCTAATCTAAAGCAGAGAGATGCATGCAGATAGATATATTCAGAGTGAGTATGAACAACAGGAAACAAAAAGGTCATTAAAAAAGAAAGAAAGATAAAAAAAAGAATAATGTTGTAATGGGTTGATAGGTGGGAGACCAACACAAATAGACATAAATATAGTAAAGACAAAAAAAATGTTGCATATACATTTTTGAAGCTCCTCCTCTTGTTAGTTGTTTTATAAAATTGCTCCTCCAGCACCTCCCCTCTTCATCCAACAAAAGCAGTACAGTCGTTTCACAGCTGCAAGTCTATCTTTCGTCAAACAGTGAGAACATGTTGGTGACTCTCTGTGCTCTCATCGCTGCTCTAACATGTAAACACTTTGACTTATATTGCACACATATATACTAATATCAGTGTGTTTCTCTTGACTCCATGTCTTCTTGTTGTTTGCAGGTGTGAGTGGTGTGATGGTGCTGACACAGAAACCTCCTGTTTTATCAGTGAGGAAAGGAGAGACAGCCACCATGGACTGTAACCTGGGGACTGTTACTGACCAGTCTGCTCGGTGGTATAAACAGATACCAGGAGGAAGTCCTCAGTATGTGCTGAGGTTTTATCATAGCTGGAGTTCTCCACGCTATGGCTCTGGGTTCTCTGCTCCAAAATTCACATCCACTCATCAGTCAACAAAAGATTATCGTTTGATAATCAGCAATGTGGAGGAGGGAGACTCTGCAGTCTATTACTGCCATACATGGGACAGCTCTGTTAATGAGCATGTATCACAGTGATTTACAGTGTGACAAAAACCTCCTCACTGTTACTTCTGCTTTTTGAGATTTACACATACTGATAACAAAGACATAAGTGAAAGCTCAGTGTACACTCACCACCCACAGAAAGCCTTTTTAAATAAATGTTATTTTTATTAACAAATGTCAGAATACAACAATGTTGTTTCACGATATGATTCACTAATACACACAAAAAAGTCAGTCATATATTGCTCTTAAATTAGTTTTGATGAATCAGAAAATTTAAAAATTGAACAAAGTACTGTCAGCATACTGTCTCACATATGAATACTTCATCAACATTTTCACTTGTTTTTCTGAAGGTTTTACTCCTGTTGCTTAAAATAACAAATAGTAACAAACAAGAAGAAATCAAATTTCACTGTTTGTTTATTTCAGTATCATTCTGTGACATCAAGCTCTAGGCAGTACATATTGGTTGATATTTTATATATCTATAATTATATTAATTTGACAATAAAATATGATAAATAACCTTTTAATTAAAAAGGTGCTGTTATTAAGAGAAACTCCAAAAGATGTCAGCGCTGTACAAAGCCCCCAATGTTTAAAGTCTTTCAATGCACCTGAAACTCCTGTTTCAATGTTACCACCAGTTTGCATTAGTCATAGTCACAGTAATGGCAGTATTGCTTTTTTATATGAGTTTTACCAGCTTCCTTTTATTTCAGATATATAAACTTTACAAAAGAATGGTCCATACTAAGCAAAAGCTTAAATCTCTACTTGATTTCATTGAATGATAAATGTGAAGGCTCAATCTAGTGGCAGTGGTAAAAAGATATGTAGTTAAATCAGAAATGATAGATAATTTAATAGAATTTAATAAAGGAAACAATCCAGAAAGAAAGAGATATAGAGAAGCAGAGAGAGAGAGAGAGAGAGAGAGAGAGAGAGAGAGAGAGAGAGAGTGAAAGAGAGAGAGAGAGAGAGATTCCCAGCTCCTCCTTCTCCTGGTTATATTAAATGGCTCAACCAGCACATTTTCTTCACATTTTATTGTCAATTCTCAGCTCACATCGACAACATGCTGCTGACTCTCTGTACTCTGATCACTGCATTAACATGTAAAGAGGACTTATGCGTCCAATCAGACCTCAAGAAAGATTTATTAGTCTGTTTCTCTTGACTTCATGTCTTCTTGTTGTTTGTAGGTGTGAGTGGTGTGACGGTGCTCACACAGAAACCTCCTGTTCTATCAGTGAGGAAAGGAGAGACAGCCACCATGGACTGTAACCTGGGGACTGTTACTGGCAGTAATGCTCGGTGGTATAAACAGATTCCAGGAGAGGTTCCTCAGTTTGTGCTGAGGTTTTATCATAGCTGGAGTTCTCCAACCTATGGCTCTGGGTTCTCTGCTCCAAAATTCACATCCACTCATCAGTCAACAACAGATTATCGTTTGATCATCAACAATGTGGTGGAGGGAGACTCTGCAGTCTATCACTGTAAGACACATGACAACTCTGTCGATGAGTTCGTATCACAGTGATTTATACTGTGACAAAAACCTCCTCACTGTTACTTCTCCTTTTTGAGATTTTTACACATACTGATAACTAAGACATCAGTGTACACTCACCACCTAAAGAAAGTATTATTAAATAAATGTTATTTTTATCGACAAACATCAGACTGCACTAACGTTGTTCCACCATATGATTAACTAATATATTTTATATGAACATTTTTTATGTCAGACATATAAAAATGATTATGAACCAGAAACACTGATGATATGAGTTATAGTTATTGTTTTGAAGACTCATCTGCTCAAATTTGAAGGTGGAAACACTTATATATTTCTCTTGCTTTTTATACTCACTGTCAACAGTTTCTAAGTTATCATATTTGCAAACAACCATTCATTCTTGTTTTTGTGATATTTAAACAGTTATGAGATGTTACTACACGGTTTGACAAATCTTCTTTTTACCTTAGAATTCCAAAATAATAAAGGATGGCTGAAATTACTTGACTGGCACATACTGTGAACCTTTCTGTCATGTGTGGCTGTGTGGCAGGCAGAATGAAGGATCCAAATTAATGAATCACAAGAAACCAATGAATGTACAGGGAGCACAACAACTGCAATAAAAAAAACAACACTGGGTTTAAATATAACAGGGGGTAACGAGGGAATGGGAAACAGGAGGGAAACACAGGTGGACTAATCTGACATAACAAGGACGGGGAGGAAGCAAGACTGAAAACACTGAACACAGGACATAACACCGCCAAAGTAAAACAGGAAATACAAAAAAGGCACGGAGACTTACAGACAGATAAGGAGACATGGCTGACAGGGAAAAGTGAACATGGAGCACAGAGAGAAGAGTAACTAAACATGAAACATGGAACACAGGGAAGGGAAGGTAACAGAAACCCAAGGACTATAACTAAGAATGTAACATAAGCAGAAAACAATAATGGGAATAAAACCATGAAAACCAACAAATCAAAACATAACTAATCAGAATCAGCATACTTTATTAATCCCTAGGGAAATTATGTAATTGTATAACTAATCAAACTAATCAAAAACACAACACGCTGGCTTCCAGACCCAGTAGCATGATACTTTCAGCTTTAACATCTAACCATGATTGATTTTATATCTGAATGAAATCAGAAAGTTAAAGTGTGAGATAATAAATCTTATCCACTGCTTCAGCTTAGTCTTATGAATAACAAGTTACAAATGTACTGTGTGATGCAGATGTGGATAAAGACATGAGAAAAACTGCGTTGCTCACATCTCAATCTGATTTGGACTTAAAAAAAGGAAAAAGAAAAACAAACTTGAATGTGACAGTAAAGTAAAAGCTCAGTCATTCAATGTGTTATGAAATATAAGCAAACTGATGAGGGGAAAATAAAGATGACAGTGAAAGTTGGCCTCAACAGGATGTTTCAGTTCCTCTTCCCTCATCAGTGACAGTCAGGAGGTTTTTGTACAGCCATGTATACAAACTGAATCACTGTGGTATTCGGACAAGGCACCAAGCTGATTGTGACAAGTAAGTACTTTTAAACTGATTATAAAGTGGGAGAGATTTTCTTAATATTATTCAGTGTTTATGTTTCGATATATTATGTTTCAGATTTTTAATCATTAATTATTAATATTCTAATGAGCCTTCAAATACAAGATTCTTCTTCAATTTGTTTCTTCAGAACTGAGAAAGCCTCTTAGATGAGGCTTGAAATGCTTGAATGCTGTTGAATGTAATTCTTTAACTTTGTGATTAGAGGCAGATATTGATCTCTGTCATTCCTATGAAGCAACAGTATTATTGAACTTTGATGAGACATTGTTTAAAGACAAAATGTGAGAATAATTCAGTCCTGATTAGTAGTAACTGATCTAAAAGTCAAATCTCAAAAAGGCAAAACACTAAATTAAAGTTAACATTCTGACCTTAATCTGGTTCAGTTTTAGAACTAACTGTATTCCGTTTAACGTTTATCATAGATGGTATTGTTTTATTTCACACTAAAGAGTTTCAGACTAAAAAATACTGACTGATGTAAATGTTTATGTGTTTGAAATGTAACATTTCTACTGCTTTAGATACTATTTATTTATAGTTTTACTGGAAGATATTAGTTTGTTCAATTTATGCAATTTTATTATTTTATAGTAAATTAGTTCATGATGATGTTGTAGGACATAACCTGAAATGGTTTTCTTGTTTGTGTGTTTGTACATGAAATCTCAGCTGCTATAGAGGATTGGTTCTAATTTGGCAGATGAGATATTTTTCATGGCTACAATAAGTTATCATTTATAATAACAGATAAATTATATTCATCCACTGCTGTCTCTTACACAGTTCTTTTCTTAAAAACTTTTCTAGTATTTAATTGATTTATTTCAATGTTTCTGAATGTCTTTCATGTATTTTCAGGCTCCAGCCTCTCTCCTCCTGTCCTGACAGTCTTCCCTCCGTCCAGTGCTGAGCTCCAGTCCAACACAGCTTCTCTGGTCTGTCTGTCCAGTCAGTCTGTGCCTTTTGCAGATGTGAGCTGGTTGGCTGCTGGGAGTCCAGTGAGCAGTGGGATCTCTACCAGCACTGGTGTTCAGAGACCAGACCAGACTTACCAAATCAGCAGCTCTCTGACCATCCAGACATCAGACTGGAACATGGATAAGGTTTATACATGTAAAGTGTCTTTGGGCTCGCAGACTTCAGAGAAAACCATCAAGAAGTCAGAATGTCCCACTGAGTAGTAGAAGGGTCAGAATCAGCATTTAACATCTATCTGGCTCTTTAATGCTTCTGGCATTTGTTTACTGCTCATTTTCATGTTATAAAATACGAGCAGTTACTGTTGTGACTGTTTGATTTATGTGCTCTACTGGCCTTTGCTATATGTTTATTCAGCAAAATAATAATAAAAAAATATTGTAACAAAATGATTGATGTGCATCTTGTATTTCCCCTTTTTGTCATATTTGTTGTTCTAGTTTAACTTACCTGCAATAGTAAAGAGGTTTGAAAAAAGATGAGTATTAAATGAAACTGAATTTTCTTTGACTGTCAGTGAGGCATCATCTATTGTACACCTCCTTCTCTCTATTTCCAGGATGCACCTGCAGGCTTCTTGTCTGTATTTAGAGTTTTATGCAAATCAAGTGGTGAGATTCTAAGTGTCAAGTAAGAGGGGACTGTCTCCGACTGAAAACATTCTCAAATGTAAATTTATTTTCATATAAAAACGCTGCTTGACAGGCCTCATACTACCTCATACATAATAACAAATACATATACATAACACAATATAATTCATAACTGCTCGGGGACCCTGACAAGCATTCTGAAGTTCATTAACAAGAGATGTCACAAGTGCAGAAATTCAGCTTCAGCTTTCTGTAGATCATCCTTGTATATTAAAGTTAATGAGCAACGTTTGGGGCACTTTTCTTTTTTAATTGTTAAACCATTTGATGACATGCAGCAAATCAAATGTCAGAAAATAAAGAATGCATTTGTTGTTTTTAAATCAGCAGTGCTTTTGGCTGCTACTGAAATCACAAGGTGTGGCGTAGCAATGAGCTCTGCTTGTTAGACTTGGCAGACTTTGATGCTGGATGTCCTTACTCAAAAAACCCCCAAAGGCATTAATGTGACATCTAAAAGACAGTTGATGGTGACTTTTAAAAGAAAAGGAAATAATAAACAGCTTTGTGTTTGAATTGCCCACATAGAGAAAAGCAATAAGATGCAACAGTAAAAAGAAACCATAAAAGTCCTGAAAAAATACATATAATAATGACAAGACTTTCAAAAGTCAAAAAACTTCCAAAGCAAACCTGCATATGGCAGTGGGTCAGGTTATATAAGTTAAGTCAGACAGATATAAATAGACATGGGCTTTATTATTACTACACTGGGGAGATTCACTTGTTACAGCAGCACAAATGTCAGGAAGAAAAAGTGATAAGAAAAAGCACAGCAATGGACTCTCTTTAGTCTTTTTAATCAATACATAAAGGTAAGTTTGTACCAATGAAAGAGTATTCAGCTGACTGTTTCTGAATAACCAGATTTTAGTAATAAAAAATTTCCATTAAGCAGCTTCCATTTTATTTTACAGAGAGCTGGTACATCTTAATTTACATGTGTAGTTATAAATAAAATGCTGAGATCTGCAGGTGCATACAGGGCAGGAAGAGAGGGAGGAGTTGAGAGTTGACGCATCACTAACTGAGTGTGAAGATTTATCTGCAATTCTCAAACCAACATTTCAAACCAGTGACACTTTTTCTCTCTGTACTCAGGTAAAATTATGAAGTGATGCTCTCTAGTGTACAAATGCCTCACAGCATGCATTTCAGAATGACTTTATGTTTTAATTATGACGAAAAACATTTTAAAAATTATGTGCTTATAAATGGATCGTTTTCCTCTGTGTGCCCCTCAGTGAAACAGTGTAAGAATTTTTTTTAATTTTAGAACAAGGAAACAGTGATTTTTAAACCGATGCTTTTATTGATTTAATGCATAACAACTGCAAATATCTGTTCATGAAAATGCAAATGAACAAATGATGTGAACCTTTTGCTTTATTCTGATTTCTAAAATATCAGTTTTGCAATAAGCAAACAGCACAAATAGTGAAAAAGCTGAATTTAAATGCCTTAAAATTCTGATCCTTGACTATTCAGTGGGACATTCTGACTTCTTGATGGTTTTCTCTGAAGTCTGTGAGCCCAAAGACACTTTACATGTATAAAGCTTATCCATGTTCCAGTCTGATGTCTGGATGGTCAGAGAGCTGCTGATTTGGTAAGTCTGGTCGGGTCTCTGAACAGCAGTGCTGGTAGAGATCCCACTGCTCACTGGACTCCCAGCAGCCAACCAGCTCACATCTGCAAAAGGCACAGACTGACTGGACAGACAGACCAGAGAAGCTGTGTTGGACTGGAGCTCAGCACTGGACGGAGGGAAGACTGTCAGGACAGGAGGAGGGAGGCTGGAGCCTGAAAATACATGAAGGATGAAAGATGTTCAGGAAAAACAGAACTGAAGTAATAAAAGTAGAAGTAGTGAAAAAATCAACAAGATTTAATACAGAATAAAGATACATTCCGTAAAAATCAAACAATATAAACAGTTTATCTGTAAAAACAAATAAATAAACAGGTAATCACACATTTTCAACTGGTTTTAAAAACTGTCAAAAAAATAAAACAAAACTAAATTAAGCCCTAATTTTACATTAAAGAGAATTTAATTTAATTCTGGAGGATATGTCAAGCAATCATATGCTATACAATGCAAGTCATTCCCTTCAATTTCAAAGGTGACAGGTTTAAAGCCAGATATTTTTAAATTTTGTACTTTACATTAATGTTTAAATTAGGTAAAACTCTTAATGAGAAAAGACAACATAGACTTATGCATTCTTTAAAAATTAAAATGCTTTGAAAATAGCAAGATTGAATGACAAAATTTTTCACTTTTTCAGTAAACAACATTTTTTTAAATTGATTGAAAACATTTCTTGATTTTAATACAACTCATAATCATGTCTAACGTATAAAATACGAGTTGGCTCTGCATCAGATACTATAAATATATAAAAAAAGATTATGAACAATAAAAATATTAAATTAAGAACTTTTCAGTAAACTATCGGAAATCTTCTAATGTTTCAGGATCAATTTAAACAGCACTTACTTGTCACAATCAGCTTGGTGCCTTGTCCGAATACCACAGTGATTCAGTTTGTATACATGGCTGTACAAAAACCTCCTGACTGTCACTGATGAGGGGAGAGGAACTGAAACGTCCTGCTGAGGCCAACTTTCACTGTCAACATATCATGCACCTCATCAGTCTGCTTATATTTCACAACAATGATATAATGTTTTCCAATATACTTTTTAATGATTAAAAATTCCTTAACCCTTTAAGACCTACCATAGAACCAAGTCCGCCAGATGCTGTAGTGTCATTTTTGGGAGCATTTCAAGTTGCTATACATCAACAGTTATAGCCCATAGTTTCATTTTTGAGATACACCAATTTTTATATACTGCAGAAAAAACGAAAAACAATCCTATAATGCAAATTTGCAAAGAAAACAGCACGTGCATCAAAATAACCTATTTCCAGCAGTGCAATTTGTGTTCTAAGCATCCCAGAAACTATTCAGAAAAGCATGAAGTTAAACATCCATCCATCCATCTTCTTCCGCTTTATCCGGGGCCGGGTCGCAGGGGCAGCAGAGAAGCCCAGACCTCCCTCTCCCCAGCCACCTCCTCCAGCTCATCCTGGGGAACACCAAGGCGTTCCCAGGCCAGCCGAGAGATATAATCTCTCCAGCTTGTCCTGGGTCTGCCCCGGGGCCTCCTCCCGGTGGGACATGCCCGGAACACCAACCCCAGGAGGCGCCAAAGGAGGCATCCTTTTCAGATGCCCGAACCACCTCAGCTGGCTCCTTTCGATGTGGAGGAGCAGCGGCTCTACTCTGAGCCCCTCCCGAATAGCCGAACTTCTCACCCTATCTCTAAGGAAGAGGCCAGCCACCCTTTGGACGAAGCTCATTTCCGCCGCTTGTATTCGCAATCTCGTTCTTTCGGTCACTACCCACAGCTTCTCTCTGCCAAGCCAACAGGACCACATCATCCGCGAAAAGCAGAGATGAGATTCTGAGACCACCGAAGTGAAAGCCCTCCGCCACTTGGCTGCGCCTAGAAATCCTGTCCATAAAAATTATGAACAGAATCGGTGACAAAGGAGCAAAGTCAAACATGACTTTTAAAAACACCAGTATATGTAGCTTGCCTCCACCAGTGTGTGAATGTGAGAGTGAATGAATAGTGGCATTGTAAAGCGCTTTGGGTGCTTTGAAAAACGCTACATAAATCCAATCCATTATTATTATTATAAGGCCTACAAGTAAAAAACTACATTTTCTGCAAAAATGACGTCACTTCCAGTTTCAGGCAGGTAATGGCGGACATGCGATAGTTCGTATTTCAATGTGGGAAGTGTTACGAACAGCTGATCGGATCGGCAAAGCGTGTTTCTGGAATATTATGTTTTTGTTCCTGCAAGCGCTTTTTATGCAATTTTTGCAAAGCCATATGTGGAAGGAAACCGTGACCTAGGGCAAGCTGATGGCATAAGATGTAAGGACATCTTATGCCATCACCTGCAGGACACTGGCCCACGGGGCCTGGAATTGCCCACCCCTGCTGTAGTGGAATACATTGTAAAAGTAACCTTCCCAACACTGGTTGTAAGTAATTCAGAAAGGTTGGAACACCTGTAGGAATTAGTAGCACCAGCTTTCAAGGCTTGATCAACTTCCACTGATCCATTGCTGTGTTTCCTGTGCCTTTGCCTTTTTGTATAGTTCTGAAATGTACATTATTTTCAGTTTTGGGTAACCTTACTTTTTTTTTTAACCTCTGGCAGTTCACCACTACCATTTCAAGCAATTCATTGGACTTGAGTGACTTAAATTGCAATAAATACCTGGAAAAATTGGGGTGTTCTAAAACTTTTGACTGGTAAATGACTAATATTTTTTATCAGTACCTTACTAATGCTTACTAATGTGTAATTATAAAAATTTGTGACCTAATTATGTTTTAGTGAAGTCTCTCTGTATCTATAATGGAGTTATTTCAATCTCAACTGTATTTACACTTAGTGTAGTAAATCACACCTTCAGTGTTACTAGTTCATGGTCATATTTTAAAGACCTGACTTACATAAATAATGTTATTGACAAAAGATAAAATAATGAAATCTCTAGTGTTCTTGTCTTCAATTTTCTAGATTTACTTTCTGGCTTATAAACGTCTAACATGAAGGTTCATTATATGGTACTAAATCTGTCTGAACTATTATAAAACACCCAGACAGAGATGGATATCTTTCTTAGCAGCACCTTTGTTCTTGGCACACTTCAGCAACACAAGTTTCTTGTTAATGAGGGAAATGAGGAAAAACCAACTAGAAAGGTTAAAAAAAATTGTTATTACATTTTCAAAAGCAAAAACATCAACATTTATATATGTAACCATGTCAAAATCAGAACATGTACACATTAAATATAAATGTGTGTACAATTAAGACAAACATCATAAACACATCTATATATGAAATGAGAATTTGCTTCTCTATTTAAAAATGTGTTTTTGATGAATCCAGTGTATATTTCTATTGATTCGTTCTGTCTGACAGATAGAATTTGTGCAATCTGGTTACTGTCACATTTACTGCAGCTGGAATGTAACAATTAAACAATTATAACCATGAAAGAGCTGAGAGTAGTCTATAAAGTCTTTATTATTTAAAAATAACTTGCAAAAACATAAAATACCGTATGTTGGATAGTTTGGTTTATGTGTTTTTACATATTATAATTTGGGCCAATGTTAGTGAATGAAATGTATTTTTCAGTACTTTTCTTTTAATACTTTTAATAATCAAGGTTAAAATGAATTAAAAAAAAAAAAACACCAACAACATTCCAGTGTTTAAAAACACAGTCTAAAGATAGTGGGTTACACTTAGTTCACTGGATATATATATTATCTGCATATGAAAGCGTTTCTAAAAGCAGAAGTAATACTGAGGAGGTTTTTGTCACAGCCTGAATCACTGTGATATGTACGCAGAAGCAGAGTCATCATATGTCTGACAGTAATACACTGCAGAGTCTCCTGTCTCTGCTCGCTTGATAATGAACTGGTAATCAATGTTTGATGAGGATTTAGAGTTGAATCTGTCCGAGGAGAATCCATTTCCAAATTCAAGTGAGCTGCTAGAATGGAGAAATCTGAGAACATATTGATGAGCCTCACCAGGAACTTGTTTATACCATTTAACATAATTCCTATTATCTCTCTTTATGTTGCAGTTGAGAACAACTTGTTGACCTGAAGAAACTGTGTGGACAGCAGGTGTTTGGGTCAACACGATCACTGCATCAACATCTGCCAGGAAACACACACAAAAACATGAATGAAAGGTTTACCTCCAAAAATATACATCCTAAAACAGAAGATCTTACATGTTAGAGCAGTGATGAGAGTGCACAGGATCCACAGCATGTTGTCAGTGTGAGGTGTAAATGATCTTTACTGTTTACTGAGATGTAAGTGGGATTGTAGTGAGAAGTGAAGCGATACTGACACTTAAAGACACAGAGGAGAGGCAAACCAAAGGAGGAGGAGATTCAACAAAATGATTTTCATTCATAGAATAAAAAATCATTTATAACGCAAATAACATCAATTAAATGTTTCTGGCTCATGTTCAACCGACACACTTATGGCTGTCATGACATATTGCTCATGAAAATATTGTTGTAAAGGGAATAAATATTATGTAACTGATTATTGACAGTTTTAGGTGTTAACACCAATCTCTTTCTAGCTGAAATGTGAGCAGGACTTATGTGAAAAGAATAAACAGTAACGTTTATAAGAACATGAGGTAGAACAAGTCTCAACAAATTCAGAACAGTTGTAATTTAAATGCAAATGCCCTTATCCTCACACATCACACGTTTTCTTCTCGTCTTATATTTATTTCTGCCTGATGTATAGTCATCACTATTTAAGAGCTGAGACTGGTGTTTACTAAATTTCTATTACTTATAGATAACTTTTAGTTATATACAGTATTAGTCCACTTCTGACATGTTTTGGCTGAATAATATCTCTATATTCCTCTGCTTGCTTTATTCATATTTTCAATGATGAAGATTAAAATTAATTTAAAAAACAAAACAAATAACGCAGTATTTGGAGGTGGTGGGATTTCAGTGTGTTTCTCGGATGTGTCTTTTTTTCAGCATGTGAAAGAGCATCAAAAAGCAGAAGTATCTGTGAGGAGGTTTTTGTCACAGTGTAAATCACTGTGATACCCCACTGCTAGCAGAGCCGTCCCATGTCTGACAGTAATAGACTGCAGAGTCTCCCTCCTCCACATTCTTGATGATCAAACGATAATCTGTTGTTGACTGATGAGTGGATGTGAATTTTGAAGAGGAGAACCCAGAGCCATAGGTTGGACCACTATTGCTATAATGAAAATACAGCACAAACTGAGGACTTCCTCCTGGAATCTGTTTATGCCAGGCAGCAACATAGCCAGTAACAGTCCCCAGGTTACAGTCCATGGTGGCTGTCTCTCCTTTCCTCACTGATAAAACAGGAGGTTTCTGTGTCAGCACCGTCACACCACTCACACCTGCAAACAACAAAAAGACATGGAGTCAAGAGAAACACACTTACATTTAACTGTAACATGAAGTCTATTCTTCAGTATATTTTAGACTCTTTACATGTTAGAGCAGTGATGAGAGCACAGAGAGTCACCAGCATGTTGTCTGAGTGGGCTGAGAACTGAGTGGAGAGATGATGGTGGAGGAGCTATTTAATACAACTAACAGGAGGAGGAGCATTGGAGTTTTCTTTTTTTCGCTTGCCTGTGTTATTAATATTATTAACAATAATAATATGTCTTGTATATATAGTTTTTATAATTATTTTTGAATGGTTGGTTATATTTTATACTTTTAACTTGTATTGTATTTAAAAACTGTAATTAGATTAGCATATTCTGCAACATAAAGTTTACAATTTCAGCTTTAGCTCTGTAAAAAATCATTTTCACAGAATGTTATTCTCTCACATGTCAAACTTTGTGGTGACTTTGCACAACAGTGGGATCATCTAATTAAATAACTAAATATCTGTAAATAAGATGGGCCTGTTTAAAATGTAATGTATAAAAACAGTTTTTTAAAAACAGAAGCAGTTTGCAGCTTGAAATTCCCACCCTGTGATAAACAATTAAGATTCAGCAGCAAAATAAAAATGATATAATTATGTCAAAATCTGTCACAGCAGTTGTATCATGACAGCTGACGGAGATGCTATTTCCTTCATTGTTATGAACAAAAAAAATAAATAAATAAAACTATAAATAAGCTAAATAAAAAGTAATAAATAAAAAAAAAATTCTGATTGGTTATATTTAAATTTGGCTATTTTAAATTATATTTCAAAGTGTCATGTTTAGGCTGTGTGCAGGCAGGACAGGAGGAATGATGGATCCAAAAGTGCAGACTTAAAGCAAAGATTTATTACTGAGTGACAAAAACTGAAGGCTGGCTAAACTGGGAATACGCCCGGCCGGCTGGCCAGCGGGCAGGTAGACGGACAGCATGGGAGAATGGAGATTGCGACACAGACCAAAGAAAACACAGGGCTTAATACAGAGATGGAGCCATCAGGGAGTGGGAGACAGGAGGGAAACACAGCTGGGACAAATCAGGGCTAACAAGACAAGGGAAGCAAAACCAGATACATAAACATGCGACATGGACTTTCAAAGTAAAACAGGAAACATAACACAGACACGTGGACTTGACAAGGGGATGCAGCTGACAGGGGAGACAGAGCAACTATGGAACACAGAGACATAAACCATGAGGCAGAGAACTCCAACAAAGAAACCAAAAGACTAGAAATGATAAACAAAATCAAAATCAAAGCTCAATAGTAATGCAAAACTAAAAAACTCCTGGTCGATGACCCAGGTACCCTAACACAAAGTTCCTCAACAAGTGATATTAAGTGCAAAATTTCAGCTTCAGCTCTCTGTATTTCAACATTTCTCATGAGGTTATGAATGAGACCTGAGAACTAAGACCTGCAGGTGCATGCTGGGCAGGAAGAGAACAAAAGCTTGGAACAAGTGAAAAAATCTGCCAATGGAACGAGTGTAAATTCTCTTGTTTCAAGATGCGCTGTCTAAAAAGGTGTTCCTATTCCTTAAAAGAAATATTTAAACCTCATTTCTCATTTGTGGGATAATAAAGGTTTATTCTATTCTATTCTATTATTCTATCTCAAAACTAAACAAAAAACTAAACATTTTAATGAATTGGTCTTCAGGCTGGGGAAATGATCATTTATCACTGTTTTGAGCAAAGCATGTAGACTGGTCAGAATGACCTTTCTGCTGTGAGAATTGCACCAAATTGAATGAGAGAAATTGAATTTTGATTTATCTGATAATGTGTGAATATGTTTCATTGTTTTCCTTTTCATACTTTTAACTTAAGAAGAAAAAACTAGCAATCCGGTATTTAAAAACACATTATCTGAAGGTGGTGCGTTTTTATTTACGTGCGCTCAGAATAGTGGCACAAAAATAACACCATACGTTTTCTTTAGAATTTTCTTGATGAATCTATAATCAGTAAGGGAAAGAGTCTGAAAAAGCAGAAGTAATAATGAGGAGGTTTTTGTCACTGTCTAAGTCACTGTGGTACAGCTGCACTGGCAGAGTCATCCCATGTCTGACAGTAATACACTGCAGAGTCTCCTGTCTCTGCTCGCTTGATAATGAACTGGTAATCAATGTTTGATGAGGATTTAGAGTTGAATCTGTCTGAGGAGAATCCTGTTCCAAAGCTGAGTGAGCTGCTAGAATGGAGAAATCTTAGAACATACTGAGGAATCCCTCCAGGAACTTGTTTATACCAGTTAATATAATTCCCGTCATATCTCTCTATGTTGCAGTTGAGAACAGCTTCTTGACCTGGAGAAACTGTGTGGACAGCAGGAGTCTGGGTCAAAACTATCACTGCATCACCATCTGCCAGGAAACACAGAAATAAATGAGTGAAAGATTTATCTCAAAATATACAAACTGTTATATAAATGTGAATAGAAAATCTTACACGTTAGAGCAGTGATGAGAGCACAGAGGGTTCCCAACATGATGATATTAGGTGGTGAAACTGTCCAGCTGAAAGATGAGAGGTGCTGTAGTGAGAAGAGAAGAGATACTGAAGCTTATAAAGACACAGAGGAGCAGAAGTAAAAGAGGAGGAGATTCGGCAAAACAGCTTTTATTTATAGAAATAAATTATTGATAATTTCATACAGTGAACATTGTCTTTATATGAGCATTATTGTTTTAATCTCAGTGATTTCATATCTTTGAATTTACTCTTCAAAAAATAAAGTACTTAATCAGTGTATCTGGTTTATATTCATATATATATATTCTTTCATAACAAATGAGATCATAACTCTGAGTTTGATGCAGTCTTGTTTTATTTTGACTGAATTTTAGTTAAGCAAGAGTTAGTGAAATTACTGAACTGTAATGCCAAATGAATTTGTGTAGTCTCATTTTTTTCAATTTTGTCTTTGTCTTTTTTTTCAATTTTGTCTGTGGCTTGAAATCATATTCACAATTAGCATGTTTTTGATCAAATTCTAAGAAGCTTGGAAAGAAGATGACCTGGATGACTGAGAACCTTCACAGTTTTTGATCAGACATATGCTACAGTACAATAATAATAAAAGCTGACGATGTTATTTGTGTTTTGGCGAATGTGAAAAGGTTGTTTTGTTTTTTTTTAATTGTTGGGGTGTCCTGTGCACAGGTGAGTCTGTGTCATAAAAAATGCCCTAACTGTTTGTCAGAACTGCATAATGAGTGTTATGATGATTCTGCTTTGAGAAATTTGCAAAAATTGACAGAGAAAAACTACAAAATATTATCTGCATAATGTATTGCAGATAATGTAAACCCACCACTTTATCTTGGTGGGTTTATAATGAGTTTGCTTTATCTCTGTGTTATCAGGATGTGGAAGAGTGTCAAAAAGAAGAAGAGAAATAAAAAAGGATGAAAGGATACCCAACGATGGGAGGGGGGATCACTGTCCCTAAATAACATGAGTGAAATATGCATTGGGTAGCTTTTGTCTGCTGCTTCTTTCCTGTTTGTCTTTTGGATGTGTTTCTGTTTGTGCTTTAAGGCTCTACACCCCAGGGTTGCTTCGCTTTTGTTTGTGTTGATTGCTATGTGTTATTTTTGCTGTAAATGCACTGTTCTGCTGTTCATATGACAATGTTTAATAAACTCTGTTCTAAGTCTGTTCTGCTCTTTTCCAGAGAATCAGTATGAGTGATTTGATTTTAATTGGATTCAAAAGCTTCAAAATTTGTGACCTGACAAAACCTTTTTCTCCTGTTTAGGTTAGGGAGACAGGTAAGAGGCCAGTATTTTCTTTTGGGTTTCTCGTTATAGGTAGGTCAGTTCTGTTTCATTTCTAGAGTGCTTTGTTTGTTGTTTTGACCATGCCCATCTTGATGCTTGCTACCTTTTGAAATTAACAAAATATCTGTTTATTGTGAAAGCGCAACCCTGTGGCAGCATTGGTCTTTCCTAGAGCGGGGGCGTTATTTTTCCTTTTTTATGTGTTTTGGGGTGTAACACATTTCATTTCATAAGTGGACTCTATTTAGTGTTCCATAACAGTAAATAAAGTTATGTTCAGGCAAAAATCAAACAGGATTCAGCTAACTGTCTCTGAATGATCAAATGGTAGTAACTAGGGGTGCAACGATACTCGTATCGATATTGAACCGTTCGATACAGTGCTTTCGGTTCGGTACACATATGTATCGAACGATACAACATTTTTAATTTATTTTATCAACTTTCCTTCTGACGGTGCTGTCTGTGTTGAGCGCTCAGTGGATCTGCACTCGACAGTGCAGCCTAGGCGGAGTAGTCGAACACAGATTCACTGAGCGCAGGGCAAGCTAGCTAGACAGAAGTTAAGCTCGTTGCAACATGGCAAATTGAACCTCCCCCACCCTCATTCAGATCTGGCGTCTGGAACTATTTTGGTCTTCATGTGACGTATGACCCTGAAGGTAAGGGTGTCATGGACTAAAGTAAAACAGTATGTCAGATGTGCCACGCAATGCTCAATTACATGAGTGGGAACTAGTGTGTTAGCGCAGTTAGCTCGTTAATGTGTTGACGCTGTCCAGCCCCACACACGGGGCAATCCGCGGTAGCTCGTTAACGGAGATTTGCCGTGTTGTGGCGTTAACCTTATTTCAGATTAAGGCTGACAGCATTAGTGGGAACACAACGAATATGACTGCACATTTACCCGATAGCATCCTAGTGCAAAGACAAGTGGAAGCAGACAAAAACAACAAGCACGCATACAAACTTTACCCGAGTCATTTAGACAGCCGTTAGCACATGATTCTCCTTATGGGGACCTGATATGTTTAATATGCTGCTGAGAATATAGCCCAGAAGAAGCGTATAGTATAGCTTTTATTTTGGAAAGAGACATTTCTCTGTAATAAACTCTCTTTTCCAAAGATGAGTGATTCCTCAATCAGATACAGGGCTCGCAAAATCGCTAGCCCGACGTCCCGGGGCTAGCGATTTTTCCAGTCGGGCTGCCCTGCTCTGCTCGTCGGCCTATCGTAATAAGGAAAAATATATGTCAATGCTTTTGCATTCTTTCGGAAATGTAGCTGGGTAATTATGTCATTGGCATCGGTGAGCTACTGTCAATATGTGACATATTGAAATCGCGTTTGAATTTGCGCTTGTTTTTTGCTTTCACTTTGCAATCGCGCGAACTGTGTATAGAGAGCGATAGCACTGATTGGTGAGTGATGATAATTTGCGCACCAATTCCTCTGACATCGTCTTATCAATCGTTAGCTTACTATGCAAACATGACAAGTGAAATCTCCTGCAGCTTAAACATGTGAGAGGTTGATCGCGCAGAGAATCGCTGAGCTTATGTGAGTGCGTGTGTAAAAGCAGCAGGATATATATATTTTAGTTCTGCTGAGCCAAATAAGACAGGTCAGGGTGAAGAAGTGACAGCCAAAGAAAAGCTTACCACAAAACGGAAAAGTTATGACAAATCAGACTATAAGGCAAAAAGAAAGTGCAGCTTTATGGTTTCATGGACAAAAGAATTTCTGTGGCTGCAATATGACAAGCTAAATAACCAGGGCTGCACATAAGTGGTCCGCAGGTGCGCATTCGCTGTCAAAATAAAAAACGCGCACAAGATAAGAAGTTGCAACACGTGTTTGCGTACATAAGATTTTCAGGAGGAGGACAGACATTTGTTTAGAACTCTTAAAGATGTCGAAGAAGCTCCTTTAAGCAATTACTTTGGTGTTCCTCCACCTCCAAAGAAATGTCAGGAGTCCGAACCACAAAAGAAGCGCGTATTCTCGGAAAAGTGGTTGCAGGAGGTGAGCTGGCTTTAAACAAATGATGAACGCACAGAGATGTGGTGCAGAATGAGCCGTGAAAATTTAATAAATGACAAATTAATAAAAAGGCATCAACATTTTTTTGTGTATCGAAAAAATATCGAACCGTGACACCAAAGTATCGAACCGAACCGAACCGTGAATTTTGTGTATCGTTGCACCCCTAGTAGTAACTAAAACATTTCCAGTAAACAGCAGTTCCATTTTATTTTACAGAGAGCTGATACTTCATCTACATGAGGTTATAAGACCTGCAGGTGCATCATGGACATGAAAAAACAGAAGAGCAGACAGGTTATGCTTCACTAACTGAGTGTGAAGATTCATTTGCAATATTTTAAACCAGTGACACTTGCTCTCTCTGTTACTCAGGAAGAATTATTAAATGATGCTCTCTAGTGTTCAAATATTACATAGCGTGTATGTCAGAAAATACTTATGTTTTAACGATGGGAAGAAGATATTTAAAAAAATGGTGTGCTTATGAGTGTTTTTTTCCCTCTTTGTGCCCCTCTCCAAAATTTAACAGTTCATTTTAATAACCTTAAACTTATGTTATTTATAATACAGTGACACATTTTCCCATTTACTCACAAGAAAACGCATTTTTTAAATCAATGCTTTTATTAATTTATTGCAAAACACCAATTCCTGAAAATACTTGTCAAAAACCAGCAAATGAATACATGACTTAAACCTTTTGCATTATTCTGATTTCTAACATGTAAAGACTGTAATGAGCAAACAGCACAAGCAGTAAAGAAGCAGATTTTAAAAGCACATTCTGGTCCTCGACTATTCAGTGGGACATTCTGACTTCTTGATGGTTTTCTCTGAAGTCTGTGAGCCCAAAGACACTTTACATGTATAAACCTTATCCATGTTCCAGTCTGATGTCTGGATGGTCAGAGAGCTGCTGATTTGGTAAGTCTGGTCTGGTCTCTGAACAGCAGTGCTGGTAGAGATCCCACTGCTCACTGGACTCCCAGCAGCCAACCAGCTCACATCTGCAAAAGGCACAGACTGAGTGGACAGACAGACCAGAGAAGCTGTGTTGGACTGGAGCTCAGCACTGGATGGAGGGAAGACTGTCAGGACAGGAGGAGGGAGGCTGGAGCCTGAAAATACATGAAGGATGTTCAGAAAACAAAAAAAGATAAATGAAAGGAAAGAAGGAAATTGGACATGAAGTCATAAAACCAGAAGAAATCAAGAAGAGTCAATATGGAATAAACATAACAATTGTTATGAAGTTAGAAGAAAACAAAACTAATGTACAATGCCAAAATATATGGATCCAACATATCATTTGAATTTCTTTTTGTATTTTTACCAAATAAAATATGATCAGTCACTGTTTAATTTTCCATGTAAGATATCTTTGATTTAATTCTACATATTTCTGCATGACATGTCAGCTAATGTGTGTAATTTTCTTTCATATCAAAGAAAAGTTCTAATCACTTCAAAGTAATTTTGAACTTCAGTAACAGTGTTAACAACTATTGAAGAAAGAGAAAACGGGCCTATGTTTGTTTTTGAAATACCAAACTAAACATTAATTAAAAGCAATAAGAACAGAAAAACAACATATTTCACACCATTGTCAGAGAACTGGTTTGACACCATTTCACATTTTTTAAACATGTAATCCATGTCTCCTGTATATGAGACAACCTGAAACTATTTCAGATTGCACAAAATCATAAAAAATGATGCAGAACAAGAAACATATTGAACTAAGTAGTCATCAGCAGATTTCTGCAAAATCTCTGTTGTTTTATGATCAGTTAAAAAGTACTTACTTGTCACAATCAGCTTGGTGCCTTGTCCGAATACCACAGTGATTCAGTTTGTATACATGGCTGTACAAAAACCTCCTGACTGTCACTGATGAGGGGAGAGGAACTGAAACATCCTGTAGACACCAACTTTCACTGTCAACATCTCATTCACTTCATCTGTTTGTATTTTGTAACTGTGTCTCTCTCTGTGTGTAGTCATGTTTATTCCTTCACTTTTTTGTGCAAGGTTTAATAAAGTCCTCATTATTGGCCAGAATTAATCAAAGCTGTACTGTCTCTCAATAAGATTTTGGCCACAGTCTGCTTCACTATGAACCAGCTTTCTTGGGAGAGTCTTCCCATGTCTGACAGAAACCCACTGCAGAGTCTCCTGTCTCTGAATGATTGATAATACACTTGAAATCAATGTTTGGTCAGGATTTAGATATTAATCTGTCTGAGGAGAATCCTGCTGAAAAGGCAGTTGACCTGTGAGAATGATGAAATCTCAGAAATGAGAAGAAGAACCAGGAACCTGTTTGTACCAGCCGACATAAAAGCTTTCAGCTTTTTTTAATGTTGTATTTGAGCAGGTTAAAGATTAGAAAAGAATAAAAAAAAATGAGCAATCCAATGTTTAATAAGACATTATCTGAACGTTGCATGTTACACTGCATTTTCTTGATTGGACTATACTCAAGTCAATGAGTCTAAGAAAGCATATGCACTGCCAAGAGGTTTGTATCACATTGTGAACAACTGTGATATGTACAGTGTCTTCTATTTCTGCGAACTTGATAGTTAAATGATAATTAATGTTTGATGAGGACGTAGAGTTGAATCTTTCTGAGGAGAATCTTGTTTCAAAGCTGGTTGAGCTGTCAGAATGGAGAAATCTTAGAAACATACAGATGATCTTCTCTAGGAACTTGTTTATACAGCTAATAGAATTCTTATCATCTCTCTCAATGTTGCATTTGAGAACAGCTTGTTGAAAACTTTGTACTTAAGTACAGTAAGTAAGTATTTGTAATTGGTTACTTCCCACCTCTGGGGACAGATAACCTGTTCTAAATTCAAGTGAGCTGCCAGAATGAAAACTGAGGAACCCCTCCAGGAACTTGTTTAGACCATCTAACATAATTGAACCATGTTGCAGTTGAGTACAACTTCTTGACCTGGAGAAACCTTGTGGACAGCAGGTATCTGGATAAACACTTCCGCTGCATTACCATCTGCCAACAAACACAGAAAGAACATGAGTGAAATGTCCTTCTCCAAAAAGATGGTCTATGAAACAGATGAGAAGAACATCTTACATTTTAGAGAAGTGATGAGAGAGCAGACAGTCCCCAGCATGTTGTCAGTGTGACGTGTAAGCATCCTTTACTATTCAGCTGAGGTGTGAAAAGAATTGTAGTGAGAAGAGAAGCAACAGAAAAAATTCAATTTAGCTGCATTTTTACTTCATATGAAACATTTTTAAAACTCATTGTGTAACTTTAAAAGTATCTATTTAGGCTGAATAATGTCATTTACTGCAGCTAGAATGTTACAATGTTACAGTTATCAGAGTTTTAGACAAATTGCTGTTATTTAAAAAACACACACAATTTGTGTTGATGGTGGTCGTCATATTCCTCGATATTTTATACTTTCTGTGATGAATGTTAAAATATATCAAAAAGAGTAATTCACTGTTTATTAACACACTGTCTGAAGTTGGTGGGTTTTCATTGATGAACATTAAAATAATTCAAAAACTATTTGAAGGTGGTGGGTTTACACTGAGTTTGTTGAATGGGTCTTTTGTCAGCATGTGAAAAATAGAGCATCAAAAAGCAGAAGTATCAGTGGGGAGGTTTTTGTCACAGTGTAAATCACTGTGATACAGCATTATTGCTGTCCCATGCCTTACAGTAATAGACTGCAGAGTCTCCCTCCTCCACATTGTTGATGATCAAACGATAATTTTTTGTTGACTGATGAGTGGATGTGAATTTTAAGGCCTCCCTCATGCATGAGTAACACAAAGAACTTTGCCTACTTGTGTCTTGCTTTTGCTGTGTAGTAAATTGTCTTGAACGTTCCAGCAAATAGGTTTAAGCTACAAACCTATCACATGATTTCAATGATAAATATTAAAAGAAAAAACGAACAAACAAATAATACACTATTTGAAGGTGGTGGGGTTAGAGGTTAATCAGTGTATATGTCACAGTACTAGGTCAGTATTTGTCTTTCAGGTTTTGGATTTATATTCTTTGATTACTGTTGTTTATGATTTTGGTTTCCTTTTAAGTTCTCAGTGATCTTAGTCTTCCCTCCCTTAGTATTTATCTCAGCCTGTGTTTAGTCTCTGCCTCCGTGTTTTCTCGGCGCTGTTCCTGTGTTCCTCGTTTCCTGTCGAGTCACCTTTGTCTTTGTGTTCGTTCATCTCCTGTGTCTCCCCAGTCAGTCATGTCTCCCTGTGAGTTGTTAGTTACTCTTGTCTCTGTGACCCAGGTTCTCTCTGTCTTCGCTGTCAGTTGGATTTTTGTGTCAAATCTTGTCTCCGTGCCTTCTCCAGTTTTACTTTGATAGTCTTACATTCTTTGTAAATATTTCCAGTTTTGCTTCCTCCATGTCCCTGTGTGATTGCTCCCAGCTGTGCTCTCCTCCTGTGTCTGATCCCCTCGTTACTCCCTGTGTATTTAAGCCCTGTGTTTTCCGATGTCAAAAAACAAAAAAAACAATAGAAATAAATAAACACAGAGAAATTCATTTATCTGTATATGTTTACATTCTCTTTCTACTTCATGAACATGCTTCTAATGAACTAAAGCTGATCCAAAATAAAAATTCTCTTCAACTAGAGGACCTGATCTGAGTTTGATGCAGTCTTGTTTTATTTTGACTGAATTTTAGTGAAGCATGAATTAGTGAAATTATTGAACTGTAATATAAAGAGGATTTGTGTGGTCTCATTTTTCTTCTTACCGTGGCTTGAAATCAGATTAACCAGTTAATATGTTAAGAATGTTTTTCATCAAACATATTTTTCAGTACAATAATATTAAAAGCTGATGATGTGAGGTTTTATGTGTGAATAATGTGTGTATATTTTGGTGCTTTGTTTATTTAAAGTGAAAGTGGAAATAAAGAAATGCAATGAATACATTTAAAAGAGCAATGTTTAGGAACTAATTGTTTATATGATGCACTGAGTTTGTACCCGAAAAGCACAAGTAATAGTGAGGAAGTTTTTGTCACAGTGTAAATCACCGTGATGCGTACTCCTTAACAGAGCTGTCCCATGTCTTACAGTAATAGACTGCAGAGTCTCCTTCCTCCACATTTTTGATGATCAAATGATAATCTGTTGTTGACTAACGAGTGGAAGAGAATCCAGAGCCATAGTTTGGAGAACTCCAGCTATGATACATCTTCAGCACATACTGAGGAACTCCTCCTGGATTCTGTTTATACCAACGAGCAGCATCATTAGTAACAGTCCCCAGGTTACAGTCCATGGTGGCTGTCTGTCCTTTCCTCACTGATAGAAGAGGTTTCTGTGTCACCACTGTAACACCACACCTGCAAACAACAAGAAGTCTTGGAGTCAAGAGAAACACACGGACATTAGTATATATGTGTGCAATATAAGTCAAAGTGTTTACATGTTAGAGCAGTGATGAGAGCACAGAGAGTCACCAGCATGATGTCGACGTGAACTAAGAACTGATTTGAAGAAAAGGTGCTGGAGGAGCCATTTAATACAACTAACAAGAGGAGGAGCTGTGCCTCCCCCATCACCCTATTACATCATCATATTTTTTTCTTTTGCCTTCATTTGTTTCTTTATTAGCATCATAATGTATATATTTTGATTAAAGCGTATAATCAGAAAAATGGGAAAATTATACCAAGGCCACCAGAAGCACAAAGGGAATAATACCTACGTTAAAACTTCATTGGAAACAGACATTGACATTTGTCATTGACTAAACTAAACCAATAGACATGAACACATTTCCCCGGTGCTTGCCTATCTTTACTGGCTCCCTGTTCACTTCAGAATTGATTAAAAAATTTTATTGTTGACTTACAAAGCCCTGAATTGACAGGCTCCGGGGTATTTGTCTGACCTCTTACAGCCTTGTGCGCCCTCTAGATCTTGTCGATCAAATGATCTTTTGCTTTTAGCCATACCAAGGTCGAGGCTGGTTCACAGAGGTGATCAAGCGTTTGGGGTTGTAACGCCTAAACTGTGATATAATCTACACCAGGGATAGGCCACTCCAGGCCTCGAGGGCCAGTGTCCTGCAGGTTTTAGATATCACCCTGGGTCAACACACTAGAATCAAATGATTAGTTCATTACCAGGACTCTGGAGAACTTCAAGACATGTTGAGGATGTAATTTAACAACTTGAATCAGTCGTATTGGATCATGGACACATCTACAACCTGCAGGACACTGGCACTCGAGGCCTGGAGTTGCCTACCCCTGATCTACCCTTACACATCAGACAGGCTCCTGCTGTCAATCTTTTAAAATGTCATCTTAAAACACTTTTGTATTCACTGGCTTGTAATACAGTAAGAGAGTTATTTGATATTTGGTGTTTGGTACTAATATTATGAGTTATTTGGTACTAATTATTTTGTATTTTTATACAGCAATTTGGTCAATTGCTGTTGTAATTACATGCGCTATATGAATAAAAAAAGAAAAAGAAACTAATGTTTAGACCATCTAACATAATTCAACCATTTCTCTGTGTTGCAGCTGAGAACACCTTCTTTATCTAGAGTGGACAGCAGGTATCTGAATAAACACTAACACTGCATTAGCATCTGCCAACAAACACAGAAATGTGTGAAATGTCTTTCTCCAAAAAGATGGGCTATGAAACAGATGAGAAGAACGTCTTACATTTTAGAGAAGTGATGAGAGAGCAGACAGTCCCCAGCATGTTGTCAGTGTGACGTGTAAAAGTCCTTAACTATTAAGCTGAGATGTGAAAAGATGACCACCAGTAAAAAAGATGACCACAGTTGTTGATGATGAATCATATTCCTTGATATTTTATATACTCATTTTATATATCAGTGATGATAGCTTAAATGCATCAAAAAGAGTAATTCCGTGTTTATAAAAACACTCTCTAAAGTTGGTGGGTTTTCATTGATGAACATTAAAATAAACACACTATTTGAAGGTGGTGGGTTTACACTGAGTCTGTTGAATGGATCTTTTGTCAGCATGTGAAAAAAAAGAGCATCAAAAAGCAGAAGTATCAGTGGGGAGGTTTTTGTCACAGTGTAAATCCCTGTGATACAGCATTATTGCTGTCCCATGTCTTACAGTAATAGACTGCAGAGTCTCCCTCCTCCACATTTTTGATGATCAAACGATAATCTGTTGTTGACTGATGAGTGGATGTGAATTTTGGAGAGGAGAACCCAGAGCCATATTCTGGAGAACTCCAGCCATGATACATCCTCAGTACATACTGAGGACTTCCTCCTGGAATCTGTTTATACCAAAAGACAGTGTTATCAACAGTCCCCAGGTTACAGTCCATGGTGGCTGTCTCTCCTTTCCTCACTGATAAAACAGGAGGTTTCTGTGTCAGCACCGTTACACCACTCACACCTGCAAACAACAAGAAGACATGGAGTCAAGAGAAACACAAGCACATATGAATCCAACAAATAACTACTAATCTGAAAAATGAGGTTCCATACATGTTAGAGCAGTGACGAGAGCACAGAGAGTCACCAGCATGTTGTCACTGTGTGCTGAGACTTGTAATTTGGAAAGAGATAGAACTGCTTCTGTAGGAGGAGAGGAGGTGTGAACCATTAAATATGTCACTGAAACTCAGAGAGACTGACAGGAGGAGGAGCTAAACCTGCATAGTTTGTGATGTTTTGGGTAACTTGTCTTTAGTAGAGGGTAATTCTGTTTTTGTATTAATAATTATTGGTGATAGCGATGTCTCTGTCCTCTCCCTTAAAATTATGGTGTTATATTTTATTATTATAAGTTGGTTACTATGTCCTTCAGATTTATTATCGATGCTTTAACCATTACCAGTTTTTATATTTGGACAAAAACAGAGCAGAACCCCACTAACTGTTACAATTAACTGTTATAATTAGTCAACAAACAAAATGCATAAACTTTTGTGTAACGTCACATGAAACCAGAGTGGTTAGGGTTAGGAGAACATCTTATAAAATGTTACGTCATTAATGAATATTGAACAACTGAACAAAGAGTTAAAATACAGATCACTGTGATACAAAGGTTTTATTATAGTTCCCCCGATTCACAAAAACAAAGTTTCTCTCATCTACATCTTGAGAGTTAAACAATTTGATTATCACTGTGACAAATATTATTGTAAACGGATGAAACTGAGCACCACTGTTACTAACACTCAGGATGTAACTCTTCTAATCCTGGTGCATAATGCTGGTGGTGAATACCTGTTTGCACACACCATTGGTTGGCTGCTGCCTCTAAATATATTGTGATTTGTCAGTCTTGTGTGCTGCTCAGTAACATTCATTATTTATTGTTTACTGTTACTTATGCTTATGTTGGATGTTGCTGTGGTTTCCATACTGTGTTGTTCTCTTTTTGCTTGTTTTTTTTTCCAAGCAGGTGATCAAACATATTTTTAGTGTCTTTTCTCTCTGTTTTTCTTTCCCTCTCCTTCTCTTGAACCTGGTGGGTTTACACTGAGTTTGTAGAATGGGTCATTTGTCAGCATGTGAAAAAAGAGCATCAAAAAGCAGAAGTAACAGTGGGGAGGTTTTTGTCACAGTGTAAATCACTGTGATACCCCACTATCAGCAGAGCCGTCCCATGTTTGACAGTAATAGACTGCAGAGTCTCCCTCCTCCACATTCTTGATGATCAACTGATAATCTGATGTTGACTGATGAGTGGATGTGAATTTTGGAGAGGAGAACCCAGAGCCATATCTTGGGAAACTCCAGCCATGATACATCCTCAGTACATACTGAGGAACTCCTCCTGAAATCTGTTTATACCACCGAGCATCATTAGTAACAGTCCCCAGGTTACAGTCCATGGTGGCTGTCTCTCCTTTCCTCACTGATAAAACAGGGGGTTTCTGTGTCAGCACCGTCACACCACTCACACCTGCAAATAAGAAGACATAAAGTAACAAGAAACACGCTGACATCTGAATATAGCATGAGGTCTATTTTTCAGTATATTTTAGACTCGTTACATGTTAGAGCAGTGATGAGAGCACAAAGAGTCACCAGCATGTTGTCAGTGTGGGCTAAGAACTGAGTGGAGAGGCGATGGTGGAGGAGCTATTTAATACAACTAACAGGAGGAGGAGCATTAGAGGGTTTTTTATTTGTCTTGCCTGTATTACTAATATTGTTAGTGTTCTCAATGGTGTTGGTAACGTTTTGTCATCTTCTTTTTTTCCATTGTTCATTTTTTGTTTATTTGTTGTTTTGAATTTTGGAATAGTTACTCTCTTCACATCCAAAATGAGACAGGATTACACTTGGTTACATTTGATACTTAATCTTGTGCTTTATTCAAAAATGAAACCTTGATTTAAATTTTTCTACATTTAAACGTATCACTGTAGAGAAGACTGTTAGAAATTGTTAATGTGACATTTTGACATTTTTGGATAATGTTGAGGTTCTTCTATATTTACCTCACTAAATGTTGCATTAGTCTCTACTTTCACACTAAGTGTAAAATTATTCCGTTCACTAAAAAGTAAAAAAGAATCTTTTTAAATCAATGCTTTTATCGAGATAATCAATTTTATAGAAAGGACACACACAATGTTGCAGAGTTGGTGATGTTTTATATACATTGTGAGGAGGTTTTGTGCATGCAGAATTGTGTAATGTTACTCGCCAGTCTACAAATATAGAACAGCATGCATTGTATTTATTTCTTTACATATTTATTTGTATTTATTTAACAAAGTTAGAGTGGACATTTCACAAATGTGGTTATACGCTGATTATGTTCTCGTATCTTCACCTTACTAAAATGTAACAATTTCAGGTTTGTCATTCTAAATTTATGTTAGTGGCTACTTTGAAAATGTATTCTTGTTTACTAAAAAGGAAGACAAATGTTGTATATCCAATGCTTTTGAGTGAATGCAAAAATATCAGTTCCTTTGAAAATCTGCAAATAAACACATGACTTAAACATTTTGCTTTATTCTGATTTCTAACATGTAAACTTTGCATTGAGCAAACAGCAGAAGCAGTAAAGAGGCATATTCTAAATGCACATTCTGGTCCTTGACTATTCATTGGGACATTCTGACATCTTGATAGTAGGAAAAAATAATGGCAATAAATAAACTTAGAGAAATTCGCTGATCTGTATATGTTTACATTCTCTTTTTACCTCATGAACATGCTTCTGATGAACTAAATGTTGGGTCTAAACACACGACCCTGCTGGAATCAGACCACGAGAGACTACACACAGAACACAAGAGCCACTGGTTCGGTTTACTTGCAAGGGGAGGTTGCACTCACAGAACTTACACAAGCAGCCTGTAGCCAACTCCAAACTCACCTCGCAGCCTTCAGTGAACACACAACACCCAATTGTAAAACCCATATAGTGTGTCACAAAAGCAAAGGTACCATGTGTGTGTGTGTGTGTGTGTGTGTATGTGCGAGCATGTGAGTGAATGTGTGTGCGTGTATGTGTCTGTATACGTGACTTCCTACTACACAATATATGTTTACAACATCCCTAGTCATAAAAAGGTCATCTCCCCTCACCCCATATATGGCATTACCCCCTTTAATAGTCCACCATATGCAAGGTACAGGGGAGCCCATAAACGACAGGAAGTAAACATTCCTTACTAAATAAGGAAACCAGAATCTTACATGGAACGTGCCTGCATTTTAAGGAAAGGTTTAAAATTTTAAACACAACAATGACAACTTTTAACACAATCAATCCAAAACTAAGGCTGATTCAAAATAAAAACTCTCTGCAACTAGAGGACCTGATCTGAGTTTGATGCAGTCTTATTTTATTTTGACTGAATTTTAGTGAAGCATGAATTAGTGAAATTATTGAACTGTAAAATAAAGAGGATTTGTGTGGACTCATTTTTTTCTTACTGTGGCTTGAAATCAGATTAACTAGTTAACAATGTGAGAATGTTTTTGATTCAAATTCAAATTCAAATTCAAATTTTTATTTGTCACATACACAGTCATACACAGTACGATATGCAGTGAAATGCTTGGACAACTGCTCGTGACCTAAAGAAAAAAAAGAGAAGGCTATGAATAAGATAGGAAATAAATATGAAAATAAAAAAGGGTAAATTTAACCAGGAAGGAATAAAATAAAATAAAATATAAAAATTAAGTTAAGAATGAGATAACTGTACAACACAAATTAGAATGAAGGGTAAATTTAACTGGGAAAGAATAAGATAAAATATATAAATTAAAGTTGAAAATAAAATAACTGTACAACAAAATACACAGTATAGAAATATATAAGAATGTATGAAGAAATATAAATATAAATATATATATACACACACAATAACAGCAGCTGTACAAATATTAACTGGAAATGAGGAATATAATGTCCAGTGTTGTGCAATCCACATTATATAGTGTCTTGTGCAGTGCAAATATGCTTAAAGTGGTTTAAGTGATGAAGTGCAAAACAATGTCCAGAATGTCCAGTGTGTGTGTAAGAACTATATGTGTGGGTCAGTACTGTGTGGTGGTGTGATTGAGAGACCAAACATCAAACATGTTTTACAGTATAATAATATTAAAAGCTGATGATGTGAGGTTTTATGTGTGAATAATGTGTGTCTATTTTGGTGCTTTGTTTATTTAAAGTGAAAGTGCAAATGAAAAAAAAATACAATGGGTAAATTTAACAGAGCAATATTTAAGAACTAATTGTGTGCCTTTGGTGCACTGAGTTTATGCACAAAAAGCAGAAGTAATAGTGAGGAAGTTTTTGTCACAGTGTAAATCACTGTGATGTGTACTCATTAACAGAGCTGTCCCATGTCTTACAGTAATAGACTGCAGAGTCTCCCTCCTCCACATTCTTGATGATCAAACGATAATCTGTTGTTGACTGATGAGTGGATGTGAATTTTGGGGAAGAGAATCCAGAGCCATAGCGTGGAGAACTCCAGCTATGATGAAACCTCAGTACATACTGAGGACTTCCTCCTGGTATCTGTTTATACCAACGAACACCACTGTTAGTAACAGTCCCCAGGTTACAGTCCATGGTGGCTGTCTCTCCTTTCCTCACTGACACAACAGGTTTCTGTGTCAGCACCGTCACACCACTCACACCTGCAAACAACAAGAAGACATGGAGTCAAGAGAAACACACTGACATTAAAATATATGTGTGCAAAATAAGTCAACGTGTTTACATGTTAGAGCAGTGATGAGACCACAGAGAGTCACCAGCATGATGTCGACTTGAAGCTGAAGAACTGATTTTGAGAAAAGTCGCTGGAGGAGCCATTTAATACAAGTATCAGGAGGAGGAGCTGTGTCTCCTCCTTTCTCCCTATTACATCATCATAATATTGTTTTTCTTTTGTCTTCATTTATTTCTTTATTAGCATCATAGTGTATATATAAAGACTGAAACATATAAACAGAATAATTGGAAAAATATACCAAGGCCTCCAGAAGCACAAAGGAATCATACCTACATTAAAACAAAAAAGAACTAGACATACAAATAACAAAGGAGAATTTATCATCTATGTGGGTGACACACAAGCTCAACAGACTGGAGAGAATTTGGTTGGTAAAAACTGAATTTGTGTCTTTGTTACACCTTAAAAACAATGTGAGTCACAGCAGCAGGAGGCAATGTGGTCACATGAATGACACCCCCTCACAAAATCTTTGGACATGAAAGTTCAAATATTTTGGGACGATACATGTTTAACTCTAAGAAAGGAAATAGGTGGCAAAATCCCTGTAGATCCCATGGTGCTGTATCTTGGAGTAATTAAAGGGTAAATAAAGGAAATCTTTATGAGAGGATGACTTTCTTGCAAAGGTCTAAAGGAGACGCCTTTTCACAAAAGTGGAAGGAATGGATTGCATTTATGTGTCATGGTCCTGGGTCTTCTGCACAGTGTTTTGTGTTTTTCATTCAACTTCTGTTCTTGTTAGATATTACCGACTGGTTATATGTAATGGTTTTAATGTTCAATGCAAAACAACAAATGACAGCAGAAAGATGCAGAAAGGTTTAGTTTCCTAACTGGACTTCATTCAGTGTTCTTTAACAGTAAGTAAGTTAGGTTTAGGCAAACATCGTACCGTACTCAGCTGTCTCTGAATGATCAAATGATATGAACTGAAACATTTCCATTAAAAAGAGCAGGTCCATTTTATTTTACAAGGAGCTTATTTGCCATTTACTTGAGTTACTAAGACCTGCAGGTGCATCCTGGAAACGAAGAAACAGAAGCACAGAGAGGTGATGCTTCACTAACCGAGAGTGAAGATACATTTGCAAATCTACAACCAACATTTTAAACCAGTGACACTTACCTTCTCTCTTACTCGTGAAGAAATATTAAATGATGCTCTCTAGTGTTCAAATATTACTTAGTCTGTATGTCAGAATATACTTATGTTTAAACTATGGGAGCAATACAACTGAAAATTTTGTGCTTATGAGTGTTGTTTTCCTCGGTGTGCCTCTCTCTAAAATGTAACCGTTCATTTCAATCACCTTAAATTTATGTTAGTGCAAAACAGTGGCGCAATTTCCCATTTATTCACAAGAAAACACATTTTTAAATCAATGCTTTTATTAATTTATTGCAAAACATGAATTCCTGAAAATACTTGTTAAAAACCAGCAAATGAATACATGACTTAAACCTTTTGCTTTATTCTGATTTCTAACATGTAAAGACTGTAATGAGCAAACAGCACAAGCAGTAAAGAAGCAGATTTTAAAAGCACATTCTGGTCCTCGACTATTCAGTGGGACATTCTGACTTCTTGATGGTTTTCTCTGAAGTCTGTGAGCCCAAAGACACTTTACATGTATAAACCTTATCCATGTTCCAGTCTGATGTCTGGATGGTCAGAGAGCTGCTGATTTGGTAAGTCTGGTCTGGTCTCTGAACAGCAGTGCTGGTAGAGATCCCACTGCTCACTGGACTCCCAGCAGCCAACCAGCTCACATCTGCAAAACGCACAGACTGACTGGACAGACAGACCAGAGAAGCTGTGTTGGACTGGAGCTCAGCACTGGACGGAGGGAAGACTGTCAGGACAGGAGGAGGGAGGCTGGAGCCTGAAAATACATGAAGGATGTTCAGAAAACAAAAAAAAGAAAAATTAAAGGAAAGCAGGAAATTGGAAATTAAGTCATAAAACCAGAAGAAATCAAGAAGAGTCAATATGAAATAAACATAACATTTGTTATGAAGTTAGAAGAAAACAAAACTAATGTACAATACTAAAATATATGGATCCAACATATTGTTTGAATTTCTTTTTATATCTTTACCAAATAAAATATGATTAGTTACTGTTTAACTTTCCATGTAAGATATATTTGATTTAATTCTACACGTTTCTGCATAACATGTTAGCTAATGTGTGTAATTTTCTTTCACGTCAAAGAAAAGTGTACAGCCAGGTTCTAATCACTTCAAAGTAATTTTGAACTTCAGTAACAGTGTTAACAACTATTAAAGAAAGAGAAAACGGGCCTGTGTATGTTTTTGAATTTCCAACCTAAACATAAATTAAAAGCAATAAGAACAGAAAAACAACATATTTCACACCATTGTCAGAGAACTGGTTTGACACCATTTCACATTTTTTAAACATGTCATTCATGTCTCCTGTATATGAGACAACCTGAAACTATTTCAGATTGTACAAAATTGTAAAAAATGATGCAGAACAAGAAACATATTGAATTAAGTAGTCATCAGCAGATTTTCGCAAAATCTCTCTTGTTTTATGATCAGTTAAAAAGTACTTACCTGTCACAATCAGCTTGGTGCCTTGTCCGAATACCACAGTGATTCAGTTTGTATACATGGCTGTACAAAAACCTCCTGACTGTCACTGATGAGGGGAGAGGAACTGAAACATCCTGTAGAGACCAACTTTCACTGTCAACATCTCATTCACTTCATCTGTTTGTATTTTATAACTGTGTCTCTCTCTGTGTAGTCGTGTTTATTCCTTCATGTCACTTGTTTTGTGCACGATTTAATAAAGTCCTCATTATTGGTCAGAATTAATCAAAGCTGTACTGTCTCTCAATAAGATTTTGGCCACAGTCTGCTTCACTATGAACCAGCTTTCTTGGGAGAGTCTTCCCATGTCTAACAGGAACTCACTGCAGAGTCTCCTGTCTCTGAATGATTGATAATAGACTTGAAATCAGTGTTTGGTCAGGATTTAGATATTAGTCTGTCTGAGGAGAATCCTGCTGAAATTGCAGTTGAGCTGTAAGAATGATGAAATCTCAGAACTGAGGAGAAGAACCAGGAGCCTGTTTGTACCAGCTGACATAAAAGCTTTCAGCTTTCAGCATTTGAGCAGAACCTCTTGTCTGGAAGAAATTGTTAGGAGGTTGGTTACTTGGGTCAACACTTTTGCTGAATCCCCACCTCTCAGAAAATAAAAACAGATTAAATAATTTTATTTAATGTTTTTTGTCTTGTACAGGCTATAAAATGAAGTAGACATGTTCTAACATGTAGGATCCACCATGTAAGAGCAGATAAAAGAGAGCAAATGGCCGCATAGTGTTTGACAACCATGTCAAAATCAAAAGTTGTCCTAACAGTTCTTCATTTCCATTTTTATAAATGTGTTTCTGATTAATCCAAATTAAGTTTCTTTAAATTTTCTCAATCTAGAATCTCTAATCAGAGTTTAGTGTAGCCTTAATTTTAATAGCTGCATCTTATTAATGTTCCTATTAAGTATTAAGTGTTAAACAAAGTGTAACAGTGATCAGATTTGTGTAATCTAAATACTACATACTACAATACTAAATATTACATTTACTCTAGCTATTTTTAATAATGAAGGTTAATATATATATATATATATATATATATATATATATATATATATATATATATATATATATAATGTATGTTATATTTCATTATTATAAGTTGGTTTCTATGTCCTTCAGATTTATTATTGATGCTTTAACCATTACCAGTTTTTATATTTGGACAAAAACAGAGCAGAACCCCACTAACTGTTACAATTAATTGTTATAATTAGTCAACAAACAAAATGCATAAACTTTTGTGTAACGTCACATGAAACCACAGTGGTTAGGGTTAGGAGAACATTTTATAAAATGCTACGTCATTAATGAATATTGAACAACTGAACAAAGAGTTCAAATACAGTTCACTGTGATACAACGTTTTATTATAGTTCCCCCGATTCACAAAAACAAAGTTTCTCTCGTCTACATCTTGAGAGTTAAACAATCTGATTATCACTGTGACACATATTATTGTAAACTGATGAAACTGAGCACCACTGTTACTAACACTCAGGATGTAACTCTTCTAATCCTAGTGCATAATGCTGGTGGTGAATACCTGTTTGCACACAGGTGTGTACAAAAAGGTACTCACAGACATACACCATTGGTTGTGTATAGGAATTTCTTTCACTTAGGTATTAATCACATTATTTTATTGTATTAACATGTCTGACACTCATACTTAAGACAAATGGTAGAGGGTGTAGTAAGGATGTTTGGGGGAAACAGGAACTCCAGAGGACCAGTCTTTTGTCTCTTCGAGGACTCTGGGAAGTAGCAAGAGAGTGTGAATCTTAAGGTGTGAAACAGCTGTGTACTGCCTTTTGTTCCTGAAAAAGGTATTTAACTGAGAGCCATGCAAGGCTCAGAGAGACTCTGCTGACCGTCTGTCCCGGGGTCATGCAGGGACTTCATCAAGCTTGGTTATCTGTTCTTTGTGTGCTTGGATTAAAGAATGTTAGCTACCGCTCACCACTCGTCTGCAGGCTTTATTTAAGTGGAAAAACTTCCACAACAGTTGTCTGCTGCCTCTAAACATATTGTGATTTGTCGGTTTTGTGTGCTGCTCAGTAACATTCATTATTTATTGTTTACTGTTACTTATGCTTATGTTGGATGTTGCTGTGGTTTTCATACTGTGTTGTTCTCTTTTTGCTTGTTTTTTTTTTTCCCAGCAGGTGATCAAACATATTTTTAGTGTCTTTTCTCTCTGTCTCTCTTTTTCTTTCCCTCTCCTTCTCTTGAGCCTCTTCCCAACTTCTCTTTTGTTTGTCTTTCCTATCCCCTGGTTGTGTCCATTTCATCAGTTGAGTCTGATGTCTATTATATTACTTATAGATAACAGCATACAGTTTTGGTCTCCTGTTTTGTATATCATTATTTAAGTAGTTTTGACTGAATATTCCCCTCTTGGCTTTTTTCATGATTTTCATGATTAATATTAAAATAAAAAACAAGACAAATAACACAGTATTTGAAGGTGGTGGGGTTTCAGTGTGTTTGTTGAAGGTGTCTTTTATCAGGATGCCAAAGAGCATAAAAAAGCAGAAGTAACTGTGAGGAGGTTTTTGTCACAGTGTAAATCACTGTGATACAACATCATTGCTGTCCCATGTCTGACAGTAATAGACTGCAGAGTCTCCCTCCTCCACATTCTTGATGATCAAACGATAATCTGATCTTGACTGATGAGTGGATGTGAATTTGGGAGAGGAGAACCCAGAGCCATAGCGTGGAGAACTATTGCTATGATAAAAATACAGCACATACTGAGGAACTCCTCCTGGAATCTGTTTGTACCAACGAGCAGCACTGCTAGTAACAGTCCCCAGGTTACAGTCCATGGTGGCTGTCTCTCCTTTTCTCACTGATAGAAGAGGTTTCTGTGTCAGCACTGTCACACCACTCACACCTGCAAACAACATGAAGACAGAGAGTCAAGAGAAACACACCGACATTAGTGTATATGTGTGCAATATAAGTCAAAGTGGTTACATGTTAGAGCAGTGATGAGAGCACAGAGAGTTGCCAGCATGATGTCGATGTGAACTAAGAACTGAAGAAAAGGTGCTGGAGGAGCCATTTAATACAACTAACAGGAGGAGGAGCTGTGTCTCCTCCTTTCACCCTATTACATCATCACAATATTTAGTTTCTTTTTTCTTCATTTATTTTTTTATTAACAACATGATGTATATATTTCAATTGAAACATTAAAAAAGAAAATGGGAAAAGTATACCAAGGCCTCCGGAAGCACAAAGGGAATAATACTGATATTAAAACAAAATGGGAAAAAGAACTAGATATACAAATATCAAAGGAGGATTGATCTTCTATGTGGGTGACACACAAGGTGAAATAATTGAAGAGAATTTACATCGAAAAAATCAAATTTGTGTTTTTGTTACACCTTAAAAGGAATATATAAGTTACAAAGGCAAGAGATAGTCTGGTCACATAAATGCCACCCACTCACAAAACCTCTGGAAATGTAATAAAATCATAATATTTTGGAACAATACAAGTCTAACTCAAAGAAAGAAGCCAGGCTGTGAAATCCCTGTAGATACCAACGTGCTGTATTTTGGAGTAATTAAAGAGGATGTTGTGATGAAAAAAAGATCAATACTGTATTCATGCTAAATATTGCTCATTGATTGGTTACAAAAAATAAAATAAAAAATAAAACAAAGAACTGGAATATAAAGGGAAATCTTTATGAGAGGATGACTTTCTTGCAAAGGTCTAAAGTAGGCGCCTTTTCACAAAAGTGGAAGAAATGGATTGCCTTCACATGTCATGGTCCTGGGTCTTGTGCTCAGTGTTTTGTTTTCATTTAATTATGTTCTTGTTAGATATTTGTAGATAATAACTTATATTAATGTGTCATTATTCAGATCAGATCCGATCAGAATCTTTATTGTCACTGTCACAGGTACAACAAAATTAAAAATGGTCCCTGATCATCCCTAACAATATCAAGATATAAATAAAACAATAAAATTCAATAAATAAAATAAGTAGAATACTTAAAGTGCTAATAACAAGTATCAGCAAACATTCACATACATTCCCACATGCATGCTTCAGTCAGTGCATAGATTAATACAAGAGTGGCGTGATGGACATTTTTTTGTAGCAGTATTCAAATGTGTTATTGCAGTTGGATAAAAGCTGTGTTTGAGTCTATAAGTCCTTACACTGATTGCTCTGTACCGTCTGCCTGAGGGCAACAGTTCAAACAGGGAGTGGCCAGAATGTGAGGTATCTTTTATGATGTTTTGGGCTTTTTTAAAACAGGTGTTCTGTAGATTTTCCAGTGTGGGGAGAGGGCAGCCAGTGATCTTTTGGGCGGTGTTAAAGATCCCTTGGAGTGCTTTCCTCTGAGCCACCGTGCAGCTATTAAAGTTAATGATGCCATGACAGTGGGAATATCTCAATAACTAACAGAATAAATACCAGAAAATGAAGAATACAGTTTATAGATAACTAAAAAATTTAAAATACTGTTTGTAAAAAAGCTACATCCGGAATGAGACAGACTTACCTACTGGTTATATATAATGGTTTAAATGTTTAAAGCAAAACAGCAAATGACAGTAGAAAGATGCAGAAAGGTTTAGTTTCATAACTGAACTCTACTTAGTGCTGCTTTACAGTAAGTAAGTTATGTTTAGGCTCAAATCTAAGAGTATTCAGCTAACTGTCTCTGAATAAAATAATGGTATGAATTGAAACATTGCCAGTAAACAGCAGTTCCATTTTATTTTACAGAGAGCTGATACTTCATTTACTTGAGGTTATAAATGAGTTACTAAGACCTGCAGGTGCATCCTGGAAGAAACAGGAGAGCAGACAGGTTATGCTTCACTAACTGAGTGTGAAGATTCATTTGCAAATCTATAACCAACATTTTAAACCAGTGACACTTATTAAATGATGCTCTCTACTGTTCAAATATTACATAGTGTGTATTTCAGAATATATTTATGTTTTAACTATAGGAAGAAGACGTTTAAAAAATGGTGTGCTTCTGAGTGTTTATTTAACACTTCATTCCAGTCATCTTACTGAACAGTGACACAATTTACTGAAAAGAAAACACTTTTTTTTAAATCAATGCTTTTATTAATTTATTGCAAGACATGAATTCCTGAAAATACTTGTTAACAATCAGCAAATGAATAATTGACTTAAACCTTTTGCTTTGTTCTGATTTCTAACACGTAAAGACTGTAATGAGCAAACAGCACAAGCAGTAAAGAAGCAGATTTTAAAAGCACATTCTGGTCCTCGACTATTCAGTGGGACATTCTGACTTCTTGATGGTTTTCTCTGAAGTCTGCGAGCCCAAAGACACTTTACATGTATAAACCTTATCCATGTTCCAGTCTGATGTCTGGATGGTCAGAGAGCTGCTGATTTGGTAAGTCTGGTCTGGTCTCTGAACAGCAGTGCTGGTAGAGATCCCACTGCTCACTGGACTCCCAGCAGCCAACCAGCTCACATCTGCAAAAGGCACAGACTGACTGGACAGACAGACCAGAGAAGCTGTGTTGGACTGGAGCTCAGCACTGGACGGAGGGAAGACTGTCAGGACAGGAGGAGAGAGGCTGGAGCCTGAAAATACACGAAGGATGTTCAGAAAACAAAAAAAGATAAATGAAAGGAAAGAAGGAAATTGGAAATGAAGTCATAAAACCAGAAGAAATCAAGAAGAGTCAATATGAAATAAACATAACATTTGTTATGAAGTTAGAAGAAAACAAAACTATTGTACAATACTAAAGTATATGGATCCAACATATCATTTGAATTTCTTTTTGTATTTTTACCAAATAAAATATGATTAGTTACTGTTTAACTTTGCATGTAAGATGTCTTTGATTTAATTCTACACGTTTCTGCATAACATGTCAGCTAATGTGGGTAATTTTCTTTCACGTCAAAGAAAAGTGTACAGCCAGGTTCTAATCACTTCAAAGTAATTTTGAACTTTAGTAACAGTGTTAACAACTATTGAAGAAAGAGAAAATGGGCCTATGTATGTTTTTGAATTTCCAACCTAAACATAAATTAAAAGCAATAAGAACAGAAAAACAACATATTTCACACCATTTTCAGAGAACTGGTTTGATACTATTTCACATTTTTTAAACATGTAATTCATGTCTCCTGTATATGAGACAACCTGAAACTATTTCAGATTGTACAAAATTGTAAAAAATGATGCTGAACAAGAAACATATTGAACTAAGTAGTCATCAGCAGATTGTTGCAAAATCTCTCTTGTTTTATGATCAGTTAAAAAGTACTTACTTGTCACAATCAGCTTGGTGCCTTGTCCGAATACCACAGTGATTCAGTTTGTATACATGGCTGTACAAAAACCTCCTGACTGTCACTGATGAGGGGAGAGGAACTGAAACATCCTGTAGAGACTAACTTTCACTGTCAACATCTCATTCACTTCATCTGTTTGTATTTTATAACTGTGTCTCTCTCTGTGTAGTCATGTTTATTCCTTCACTTTTTTTGTGCAAGGTTTAATAAAGTCCTCATTATTGGCCAGAATTAATCAGAGCTGTACTGTCTCTCAGTAAGATTTTGGCCACAGTCTGCTTCACTATGAACCAGCTTTATTGGGAGAGTCTTCCCATGTCTGACAGGAACTCACTGCAGAGTCTCCTGTCTCTGAATGATTGATAATATACTTGAAATCAGTGTTTGGTCAGGATTTAGATATTAATCTGTCTGAGGAGAATCCTGCTAAAAAGGCAGTTGACCTTTGAGAATGATGAATCTCAGAAATGAGAAGAAGAACCAGGAACCTGTTTGTACCAGCCGACATAAAAGCTTTCAGCTTTTTTAATGTTGTATTTGAGCAGGTTAAAGATTAGAAAAGAATAAAAAAAAAAGAGCAATCCAATGTTTAATAAGACATTATCTGAATGTTGTATGTTACACTGAATTTTCTTGATTGGACTATACTCAAGTGAATGAGTCTAAGAAAGCATATGCACTGCCAAGAGGTTTGTATCACATTGTGAACAACTGTGATATATACTGTGTCTTCTATTTCTGCGAACTTGATAGTTAAATGATAATTAATGTTTGATGAGGACGTAGAGTTGAATCTTTCTGAGGAGAATCTTGTTTCAAAGCTGGTTGAGCTGTCAGAATTGGAGAAATCTTAGAACATACAGATGATCTTCTCTAGGAACTTGTTTATAGAGCTAACAGAATTCCTATCATCTCTCTCAATGTTGCAGTTGAGAACAGCTTGTTGAAAACTTTGTACTTAAGTACAGTAAGTAAGTATTTGTAATTGGTTACTTCCCACCTCTGGGGACAGATAACCTGTTCTAAATTCAAGTGAGCTGCCAGAATGAAAACTGAGGAACCCCTCCAGGAACTTGTTTAGACCATCTAACATAATTGAACCATGTTGCAGTTGAGTACAACTTCTTGACCTGGAGAAACCTTGTGGACAGCAGGTATCTGGATAAACACTTCCGCTGCATTAACATGTTCCAACAAACACAGAAAGAACATGAGTGAAATGTCCTTCTCTAAAACGATGGGCTATGAAACAGATGAGAAGAACATCTTACCCTTTAGAGAAGTGATGAGAGAGCAGACAGTCCCCAGCATGTTGTCAGTGTGAGGTGTAAACATCCTTTGCTATTCAGCTGAGATGTGAAAACGATTGTAGTGAGAAGAGAAGCAACAGAAAAAATTCAATTTAGCTGCATTTTTACTTCATATGAAACATTTTTAAAACTCATTGTGCAACTTTAACAGTATCTGTTTAGGCTGAATAATGTCATTTACTGCAGCTAGAATGTTACAATGTTACAGTTATCAGAGTTTTAGACAACCGTTTGTCAAATTGCTGTTATTTAAAAACACACACAATTTGCTTTGATGCTTGTCGTCATATTCCTCGATATTTTATACTTTCTGTGATGAATGTTAAAATATATCAAAAAGAGTTATTCAGTGTTTATTAACACACTGTCGGAAGTTGGTGGGTTTTCATTGATGAACATTAAAATAATTCAAAAACTATTTGAAGGTGGTGGGTTTACACTGAGTTTGCTGAATGGGTCTTTTGTCAGCATGTGAAAAATAGAGCATCAAAAAGCAGAAGTATCAGTGGGGAGGTTTTTGTCACAGTGTAAATCACTGTGATACAGCATTATTGCTGTCCCATGTCTTACAGTAATAGACTGCAGAGTCTCCCTCCTCCACATTGTTGATGATCAAACGATAATCTGATCTTGACTGATGAGTGGATGTGAATTTTGGAAAGGAGAATCCAGAGCCATAGCTTGGAGAACTCCAGCTATGATAAAAATACAGCACAAACTGAGGAACTCCTCCTGGAATCTGTTTATACCAATAGACAGTGATAGTAACAGTCCCCAGGTTACAGTCCATGGTGGCTGTCTCTCCTTTCCTCACTGATAAAACAGGAGGTTTCTGTGTCAGCACCGTCACACCACTCACACCTGCAAACAACAAGAAGACATGGAGTCAAGAGAAACACACCACATATGAATCCAACCAATAACTACTAATCTGAAAAATTAGGTCCCATACATGTTAGAGCAGTGATGAGAGCACAGAGAGTCACCAGCATGTTGTCACTGTGTGTTGAGACCTGTGACTTAGAAAGAGAGCACTGCTTCTGTAGGAGGAGAGGAGGTGTGAACCATTAAATATGTCAATGAACCTCAGAGAGACTGACAGGAGGAGGAGCTAAATCTGCATAGTTTGCGATGTTTGGGTAATTTATGTTCAGTGGAGGGTAATTCTGTTTTTGTATTAATAAATATTGGTGATAGTGATGTCTCCCTCCTCCCCCTTAAAATTGTGCTGCTGCATTTTATTATGATAAATTGTTTGCTATGTCTCCTGGGGAGGTGTTCCCTCTTGTCTCACCGGGAGGATTCCCCGGGGCAGACCCCGGATATGCATACACTGCAAAAACCCACCTCCTTAATACTAGATAAATACACTTATTTTTGGTGAAGTTTTGCTTAAAACAAGTGAAATTATCTGCCAGTGGGGTAAGTGTTTTTTTCTTATTAAGATTTCTTGAAATAAGAACAATATCCAGATTTAAATAAAGCTAAAAATAAGTATTTTACACTTATTCCAGGCAACAAATCAGAACATTGAAACTTAAAATAAGCTTTAACCACTTATTCTAGGGAACAATTAGATAGTTAAATCTTAAAATAAGCCTTACACACTTATTCCAAGCAACCAATCATGGCAATTGAAACCTAAAATAAGATTTAACCACTTGTTCTAAGCAAAATGTTGAAGAAATTAAATCTGAAAATAGGCATAAAACACTTATTCTAAGGAACAAATCAAGGCAAATAATCTAAAAACTAGTACATTAAATCATTTTAAAGATCTTAAAATAAGTTAAAAAATAATAGATTGTAGTCTAAATCTTCTTAAATTCAGTGAAATAATCTGCCAGTGCAGTAAGATAATTACACTTGATAAGAATTCTCAAAATAAGAAAGATAAAGCCAAATTAAAGCAGGCAAAGTATACTGTGTACATGACCTTTATTGGAAACAAACTCTCCAAACAGTAATAAATATTTCAGTGAATCATAGTACACAAAAATTTAAAGACACATTGTAAGTGTAACATTGTTATTTTGTGTTCCTTTTAGAAGTGCTAAACCAGTTAGCTACTCAACATATAAAATGTAATAAAAAGAGCATTTGCAATTTTAAACAGAATTTGCAGAACAGATGTGTTTAAAGAAAAAAGTACTTTGTATTACATTAATAAGAATAAAAAAAAAGAATTCAAGTGTAAATTGCAACTTCAAAGCTATCAGGCCCAAACCTTCCAACACAGACCTAAGTTACATCTTGCTCAAACAGCTCTACGTTTCAATAAACATTCCTACAGCCTGCCATGACTTTTTTGTATGAGCCTGTGGTGTCTTGCTCATGGATTTTGTCCTTTAACACTTCAGTCTAAATGACAGACAGAAGCGTTGCCACACATTTAGGATAGGTGAGATGCAGGGTGTAGTAGTATGCCATAAGATACAGCAAACCTTCTCCAAGGTCATCTGTGGTCAAATGTGTTTTATTATATATATATATAATATATTATATATATTTATATATATTTATTCATGCCATTGAAAAATGTAATAAATTCTGCCTCATCACTGTTAGGATTATGTCTTTACACACTTTAGGAAATGACAAAGATACTGCACCTGTGATAGTTAAATATGTAATTATTTCCATTTTGTTTTTAATTTCTTTATGATTTTCTTTATTTTTATTGAAATTTTTTTTTATCTCAGTGTTTGTGCCATTTCAGATTTCTGCACACCTTTTCCAAATATAAACTACATTGTTGGAGGACTTGGCATGGATAAAAAGGCCATATGCCAAATAAACTGTTAAAGTGAAGGCTTTATGGGCATTATTTGATAACAAATATGAAGAAACACAGACCTGAAGGACATCAATCAGTGCTTCACTGGCATGTCCCATCTTCTTGGGTGGTGCAACTTGTGATGGGAAGAAAGTTGGTAGTGTCCTGAACAGGGCTATGAACAGAACAGGAAAGAAAGAACTAAATCAAATTTCAGTTCAATATTCAATATTATTGCCATAATTGTAATCTTTCACTTACAACTGTTGTCACCAGAACTGCTCCTTGGTGGCAAAAGCATGTTTGATCCACCACTTGAATCTGCATCATAATCTTCTCCCTGGTCACATGGTGAGATGTCCATGAGACGCCTTTTCTTTAGTCTCATCCTAAATAAGAAAACGAAAATAGTTATATTACAGGAGTCCTAAACAAAATGTGTCGTGCTAAGTGTTTTTAAATCAAAAGCGGCAAAACTTGCCTCTTTGTGAACTTGAGCCCAGAACTGTTTCCTCCTCATAAAATTTTCAGGCCCTGGAAGCAGGTCCCTTAAATCGTCCCTACTGAGGGTGTGGAGCAAGACCTCATCTATGTCTGCAGCTGTATATAAAAGTCAGTAACTTTCAGAAATGTAAAAGTTGTACATCTCTTTAAATTTATACATTTCACTGTTCAAAAAAGGAAACAATTCCAAATTGTCATTTTGTCAAATGCAATTAAATGTAATTTAAATATTTTATTGATCTGACAACATAAAACTGATTCTATGTACGATCACTGTCAGTGTGTGCAACACAAAATTCATTTAGACATTAATTTGCATAAATATGCATATGCTTGGCCTACCATTTAGAACCGAAAGGCCGCAATCATCCAAACCCTCCATGATTTACTGGTGTAGCTTTTGTCAGAACTTTTCCCTGAGGAAAGAAAAACATATGTTTGGGTCAAAAAGAAAAACTGAGTCAAGACACCACCTGCCATGGATCCAAAGTCTATGCAATCAGACACATGGATAAGGTGCAAAAGACAGACCAAGTAGAGCCTGTGTTAATTCAATGGTTAAGTCTTATAAAATTGCTCACTTAAAATTTATGACAAGGCTATTCCAAACTAGTTTTCAAACTAAAACTAATAGTGCCCAACTGCTTGTCAAATCATTCAACAAATGACCACAGCTCAGATTAGGCCACTTCATCCATAAGAAAAAATGTTACCTCGGTTCAGCAAGGTTAAAGTGACCTGATTGATATTAATAGTTTACAACATAAATAATTGGAAGCAAGTTCACATCTTCTCCAACTTACAAGTTTATATGATTAATCATAATCTGTCGGAAATGAGGCTTAAAGTAAATCTATAGGTAAAGATGTCTTTCACAAATGTGCATTATTTTTATTCCCTTGTGTTATCTTTAATTTCATTACCCAAACTGGACTTGCAAAAAATAGTAAAATAATAAAATTTGAATAAACTCATGTTGGTTAAATGTAATTTTGGCCATAAAACAGTTAACTCTTGATGACTTAAGTAAATCCTCATTTAAGTTAAATATAGATCTGTCCAACACCCCTGTCTTTTTCCATAACAAAAAACAGCATTGTAAAGTTATGAGCCCGATTGCGAGATTTGTCTCAAACCAGTATCGGTCCTCCCAAGTTGCACACACAAACACACCAAGCACAGTGCAGACAGAGAGCACGCGGCTTAAGAAGGAAAAAAAACCACCGCAGCTTTTTATTTTCCGTGGGTGGGAAACACAAAACGGACTTTTGCAAAGGCGGATATCAACTGTAGTTCTTTTGTCATATAGCTATGTTAAGTATATTGAACACGAAGCTAAATTTACCTAACTAGCACCATTAATAATTTTAAACTATCACTGCATGCTAACAATTCAGCATACTGAATGAACTAAGCTAGCTAGCTGGCTGGCAGTTTTGGCTAACTACCCATTGGTAGTGAACTGATAATACTGCCTCGGTAAAACGTAATATTTAACCACGACTGATGTTACTACAGTAAGTCAAAGCTAAAAGAACCCGAAATGTTTGTAAGCAAAAGTTAATTACCTCAACAGAATCCAGTCCGAACCTGCTCCCTCGTGTCCTCCGATTCAAACAGTGAGATAATGGACAGAGCCACTTGAGGGCAGCCAGGGGGGAGGTAGTGTTACACATTTTCGTCTGTGTAAAGCTTGTAAAACGTGAACATAACATGCATAATGAACCTGCATTCGAAAAACTAATTTTAACAAATAACCCATCAATTACTATGACTGTTGTAGTCGTCTTTACAATTACATTACTACACAAGTTAAATGCAGACTTGGTATAAACCACCCCTTCAAACTTGGTATTGACTTCTACTACTCTGCCCGCCAAGAACTTCTTTCAGGTCTTTTCCCCAAACAAGATGGCGTGTTGGAGGTGTGGGATTTGTTTTGTTTTTGTTGCCTTAACAGTAAAGTCTCTTTTGAGCCATATTAATACAATTCATAGCAGTAGTCCAGACTTTTGTGTGATATGTGGGATGGTTGTACCGAGGAATACAGGAACCTAATCTAGTGCTAATACATTATTTAACTTTTTAATATGAACTAGACTATGGAACACCAAAGTGTTAAAACGTGTCATTTAATTTTTATTTTACATTGTGTATTTTTATAATATTTTATTAAATATTTATTTCACTACGATTCTTTTTTGTAATAATAGAAACATTTTGAGACACTTTAATTTTAAGCACCTGTTTAAGCAGCAGCCAATGAGCGTTCAGGTCCCACCCTGATTGCCTGAATAAGAAATTCAGTTGTTAAATGACCTCAAATAAATACACCATTATGAAAAACCCCATTATGAAACAAAAACAGACTTTGGGAAAAAGAGATTTTGGAATATAAATTCATCGAATTTAATAAAATGTCTCAAAAAATGTTCTATAATTCATAAAAAAAAAATTAATGCTACTTTAGCTTCAAGTGACAACAGATTAAAACAATCCCCTGGACAAATGCTTATATTGATCAAGATTTTGCCATTCTTTTATCAAATTTATTTTGGATTTAATTGAAATTGTTAAAATACTTTTTGCCCCAGTTGTGTCTTCACAAACTGTGTCCAAACTAAAAAAATGATAGAAGATTACATGCTGCATCTTCCCTCTCAGATTATTGCCCTGGGACCTGTAATTTGTCATACGTGTATGAAATAGAGTCTAAACGCAGTTTTTTTTTAAAAACAATGGTCAGCCAAATTAAACTTTAAGAATGTGTGCAAGTCTCTTGTAAACCACAATCAGCTGCTGGAGTGTTGTCAAAGTGAAGCAGGAACTGAGCATCCAATATTTGTAAATGAGAAAGGACTAGGTCCTGTATCAGAGGTTGCTAATATGGAGTTTTTGGTGATTGAAGATGCTATACATTATGCCGTTAGAGTAAAGTGGCTTATTTTACATGGTAACAAATACATCTGTGACACGTCTCAGGTCTAAATATACCTTCCAATGATTGACTTTCTTATTTCAAGGAAAAAGGTGAATGTTTCTTATTTTAAGATAATTTTTTGTTTTACACTCTATCTAAAAGCTATTTTTGCTTGAAATAAAGGTGAAATGGTTCATTTTTAGATTTACAGACTAAATAAGAAAAAAAAGGAATATATACTTAAAACAAGTCTAATCATCTAACACATGAGACTGGAAACTAGTTTGTAATGTTCAAAACAAGATGGACAAGATAATCTGGCTAAATTTAAGACAATAAATCTTGTTAAGCTACAAGAAATTTGCAGTGTATCTCTCGGCTGGCCTAAGAACACCTTGGTGTTCCTCCAGAGAAGCTGGAGAAGATTGCTGGGGAGAGGGAGGTCTGGGGTAGTCTCCTTAGGCTGCTGCCCCTGCGACCCCGCCCCGGATAAGTGGAAGAAGATGTATGTATGTATGGATGGTTGCTATGTCCTTCAGGTTTATTACTGATGTTTTTACCATTACCAGTTTTTATGTTTGGACAAAAAAAAAAGATCAGAATCCCGCTAACCCTTACAGTTACCTGCTATAATTACATAATCAACAACCTTGAAATGTATGAACTTCTCTGTAAATTCACATGAAACCAGAGTGTTTAGGATTAGGACATTTCAACATTTCATATAATGTTGCGCCATTTATGAATATTGAACAATTGAACTATGAATTATTTTAGTACTAGAACTGTGTGGGTGCCTTTTTTATTGCAAACTTGAGCCACATGAGTTTTGTGATATTTCTCACAAATTAAATCACTGTGATACAGGCGTTTTGATATAGTTCACAAAAACAAATACCAGCATCTCACATCTACATCTTGAGAGTTGAACACAACAATTAGAGGACTGACTAATTTGCATTTACTAAAACATTTTGGTTTTAGACACTCATATTCATTTTTGTATTCACGTGTTTTGTTCTACAATTAATGGTTGGAAATGTTAACTCTTCAGAATTCATAAAAGCTGCAGTGTCACTTAGTTTTGTTTTGTTTGTTTTTTGTCTCAGTATTCATGATTGTCTTATGTTCTACTCAATAGAATCTATGTTTCAGTGCAGTACAATGCTTACCCTCCTCCTTTTAACTCTTAATCAACGTCTAATGATGATGTTGAATTTAGTCGGTCTGAGGATGATCCTGTTACAAAGTAAAGTGAATTGTCCTTATTGAAAAACTCTCTACATGCTGAGAAGCTCCATCAGAGACTTGAACCATTACAGGCAGTTTCTTGAACAGTTTTAGTTTAAATGCAAATGTCCTTGTTTTCACACTTCACACATTTTCTTCTTTTCTTACATTTAATGCTGCTGGATGTATATTTAGAACTATTTAAGAGTTGAGTCTGGTGTCTAAATTTATATTACTTATACATACATGCATACAATGTAGGTCTGCTTTTTTGTATATGATTTTGTATATGAGTAGTTGTTGGCTGAATAAGGTGGATTTTCCCCTGTTTGCTTTGTTCGTGATTTCAATGATAAATATTAAAAGAAAAAATGAACAAATAATACAATATTTGAAGGTGGTGGGGTTAGAGGTGTTTTTTACCAGGTTGTGAAAGAGTTTCAAAAAGCAGAAGTATCTGTGTGGAGGTTTTTGTCACAGTGTGAATCCCTGTGATACCCCACTGTTAGCAGAGCTGTCCCATGTCTGAAAGTAATGCACTGCAGATTCTCCTGTCTCTCCCTGTTTAATTATGAACTAGGCATCAATATTTAACGAGGATTTAGAGTTGAATCTGTCAGAGGAGAATCCTGTTCCAAATTCTAGTGAGCTGCCAGAATAGTGAAAACTTAGACAATTCTGAGGAACCTGTCCAGGAACTTGTTTATACCAGTTAACATAATTCCATCATATCTCTCTATGTTGCAGTTGAGAACAGCTTGTTGACCTGGAGAAACTGTGTGGACAGCAGGTGTTTGGGTCAACTCTATCACTGCATCAACATCTGCCAAGAAACAGAGAAAAAAAAATGAGTGAAAGATTTACCTCAAAATATACAGATTTTAAAATCAATAAGAAGAACATCTTACACGTTAGAGCAGTGATGAGAGCACAGAGGGTCCCCAGCACTATGATAGTAGGTGGTGAAACTGATCCTGAAAGATGAGAGGGGCTGTAGTGAGAAGAGAAGAGATACTAAAGCTTATAAAGACAGAGGAGCAGAACTGAAAGAGGAGGAGATTCAGCGAAACAGTTTTTATTTATGGAAGACTGAAACAAAATTACTGATATTTATAATTCATAATTTCATACTGTGAATATTGCCTTTTTATAAGCATTATTGTTTCAATCTTAATGATTTCATATAATCTCCTTTGTATTTGCTCTTCAAAAACTGATATAAATGACTTAATCAGTGTATATGTCACAGTACTGGGTCTGTGACTCAGTATTTGTCTTTCAGGTTTTGGATTTATAACCTTTGGTTACTTTATAATCTTTGATTACTGTTGTTCATGATTTTGGTTTCCTTTTAAGTTCTCAGTGATCTTAGTTCTCCCTCCCTTAGTATTTATCTCAGCCTGTGTTTAGTCTCTTCCTCCATGTTTTCTCTGCGCTCTACCTGTGTTCCTCGTTTCCTGTCGAGTCACCTTTGTCTCTGTGTTCGTTCATCTCCTGTGTCTCCCCAGTCAGTCATGTCTCCCTGTGAATGTTAGTTACCCTTGTCTCTGTGACCCATGTTCGCTCTGTCTTCACTGTCAGTTGGATTTTGGTGTCAAATCTGTGTCTTTTACTTTGATAGTCTCGCATCCTTTGTAAATATTTTCAGTTTTGCTTCCTCCATGTCCCTGTGTGATTGCTCCCAGCTGTGCTCTCCTCCTGTGTCTGATCCCCTCGTTACTCCCTGTGTATTTAAGCCCTGTGTTTTCCTCTGTCAACAAACAAAAAGCAATAGAAATAAATAAACACAGAGAAATTCATTGATCTGTATATGTTTACATTCTCTTTCTACCTCATGAACATGCTTCTGCTGAACTAAAGCTGCTTCAAAATAAAAATTCTCTTCAACTAGCGGGCCTGATCTGAGTTTGATGCAGTCTTGTTTTATTTTGACTGAATTTTAGTGAAGCGTGAATTAGTGAAATTAATGAACTGTAATATAAAGAGGATTTGTGTGGTCTCATTTTTTTCTTACTGTGGCTTCAAATCAGATTAACCAGTTAATATGTTGAGAATGTTTTTGATCAAACATGTTTTTCAGTACAATAATATTAAAAGCTGATGATGTGAGGTTTTATGTGTGAATAATGTGTGTATATTTTGGTGCTTTTTTATTTAAAGTGAAAGTGGAAATAAATAAAGAAATGCAATGAATACATTTAAAAGAGCAATGTTTAGGAACTAATTGTTTATATGATGCACTGAGTTTGTACCCAAAAAGCAGAAGTATTAGTGAGGAGGTTTTTGTCACAGTGTAAATCAGTGTGATACGTACTCTTTAACAGAGTTGTCATATGTCTGACAGTAATAGACTGCAGAGTCTCCCTCCTCCACATTGTTGATGATCAAACGATAATCTGATCTTGACTGATGAGTGGATGTGAACTTTGGGGAAGAGAATCCAGAGCCATAGTATGGAGAACTCCAGCTATGATGAAACCTCACCACATGCTGAGGAACTCCTCCTGGAATCTGTTTATACCACCGAGCAGACTGGTCTGTAACAGTTACAGTCCATGGTGGCTGTCTCTCCTTTCCTCACTGATAAAACAGGAGGTTTCTGTGTCAGCACCGTCACACCACTCACACCTGCAAACAACAAGAAGACATGCAGTCAAGAGAAACACACTGACATTATATATATATATATATATATATATATATATATATATATATATATATATATATATATATATATATATATATATATATATACAGTGTTGGGGAGTAACGGAATACATGTACCGCCGTTACGTATTTAAAATACAAAATATGAGTAACTGTATTCCGTTACAGTTACCGTTTAAAAAGGTGGTATTTAGAATACAGTTACTTTGTTGAAATAAATGGATTACACAGTGGTACTTCCCTGTTTCATATTGTGGCGGGTCAGGACTGTTTGGGTTTTGTTTGACAGCTACGTTCTGTAGTTCTAGGCGGCAGCGTTACGGTTGCCATGGTTACAGGGTGACGCTCTCTCTCTCTGCGTGTTTCCTGGGTGAGAGAGCGCCTTTTTGTTGTTGTTGTGCTAAGCTAATAGGCAGAATGCTACAGGTATAGCTCTAAAGAATGTAGCATCATAGGCAGTGTAGTCCGTGCTGCAGGGAGAATGGACTGTCATACACGTTATGTGTCTGTGAGCGAGGGAGGGACAAAAAGGAAGAGTACCAGCTGTCATCGAGCAGAAACGGGAGCTGGAAGCATGTAAATATAATAATAACCACTGCAGCCAAGAAGAGAGCCTGACAAGCCCAGTTGTAAGTAAGCTATTAAGACTCGACAGTACACCGTGTTCGTGTTTTCCTCCAAAAACAATAAGTTCCGTTGGAGCAGCCTTTCAACTCATCTCTCTGTCTCTCACCAACACAACAAAGTAAAGCTATTTTTCGGCTACGAGCCCAGAACCCACAGTATTAGTCAGAGGTCCCTTTACTACGGTTCGGAGCCGCGGATCTTCAGTAACAGTAATAAATCACAGCAATAGTACATTCACGTAGTTGTAAACAGCATGATAATATATTAAGTAATCCAAAGTATTCAGAATACGTTACTCTCATTGAGTAACGTAACGGAATACGTTACAGAATACATTTTGGGGCATGTATTCTGTATTCTGTAATCTTTAATGGAATACATTTTAAAAGTAACCTTCCCAACACTGATAGTTACCATATCATAGTTGTCTTAGTAGATTCATAGTTCCTCTGTCTCAGTTATTTCAGTTCTTCCAGTTTAGGTTTTCATTTAGCTCTTGCCCCTGTTTGCCTTCGTTTGAGTTCATGTTATCAGCCACAAAAAATGCTCGCCTTTTGTTTACCCTTGAGTTCAGTGTCCCTTTGTGTCTGGTCTTGGGTCCGTTCAACAAACACACCGGCATAACCTGCCATGACAATTACATTTATTGGCAATAGTTTGTTGTAAAATAATCCCATTCAACACAATTCTAGAACTGTATTGTATTCTTTTTTTTCTTTTTATTTATCAGTCATCAATAACAAAGTATGTTTTGTTAGGGGAATGCCACCTCCTCCAGTTGCTGCACACCTGGAGCCAATTGCAGGCAATCAAGCCAGAGTGATTTAAGCCTCACGCTGACATTCAGGGAGCTGGAAGCATCAGACCCCTATGAAAAAAACACAGAGGGAACAGTTTACCCTGCCCGGGATAGGGTTACCGGGGCCCCGCCCTGGAGCCAGGCCCGGGGAGGGTGCCCGAGGGCGAGCGTCTGGTGGCCGGGCCTTAGTCCATGGGGCCCGGCCGGGCACAGCCCAAAGAGGAGACATGGGCCCATCCTCCCGCAGGCCCACCACCCGCAGGAGGCGCCATAGGGGTCGGGTGCATTGTGTGCCGGGTGGCGGCCAGGAGCGGAGGCCCTGGCGGACTGACCCCCGGCTGCCAAGACTGGCAATAGGGACATGGAATGTCGCCTCGCTGGTGGGGAAGGAGCCTGAGTTAGTGCGTGAGGTTGAGAGGTACCGGCTAGATATAGTCGGGCTCACCTCTACGCACGGCTTGGGCTCTGGAACCAGTCTCCTGGAGAGGGGCTGGACTCTGTCTCAGTCTGGAGTTGCCCCTGGTGAGAGGCGGCGGGCTGGGGTGGGTATTTTAATATCCCCTCGGCTTGCTGCCGGTACGTTGGGGTTTTTCCCGGTGGACGAGAGGGTTTGTTCCCTGCGCCTTAGGGTCGGGGAACGGGTCCTGACTGTCATCTGCGCTTATGCGCCGAGTGGCAGTTCGGAGTACCCAGCCTTCTTAGAGTCCCTGGGGGGGGTGCTGGAAGGTGCTCCACCTGGAGACTCTGTTGTCCTGCTGGGAGACTTCAATGCTCACGTGGGTAACGACAGCGAGACCTGGAGGGGCGTGATTGGGAGGAACGGCCTCCCTGATCTGAACCCGAGCGGTGCTTTGTTATTGGACTTCTGTGCTAATCACAGTTTGGCCATAACGAACACCTTGTTCGAACATAAGAGTGTCCATAAGTGCACGTGGCACCAGGACGCTCTAGGCCGTAGGTCGATGATCGATTTTGTAATCGTATCACCAGACCTGCGACCATATGTTCTGGACACTCGGGTAAAGAGAGGGGCTGAGCTGTCAACTGATCACCACCTGGTGGTGAGTTGGATCAGGTGGCGGGGGAGGACGCTGGACAGACCTGGTGCACCTAAACGTGTAGTGAGGGTGTGCTGGGAACGACTAGCAGAGGCCCCAGTCCGCGAGATCTTCAACGCACACCTCCGGCAGAGCTTCAACAGCATTCCGAGGGAGGCGGGGGACATCGAGTCCGAATGGACCATGTTCAGCGCCTCCATTGCCGAAGCTGCTGCATTGAGCTGCGGCCGCAAGGTGGTTGGTGCCTGCCGTGGTGGTAATCCCCGAACCAAATGGTGGACACCAGAGGTGAAGGGAGCCACCAGGCTGAAGAAGGAGTCCTATCGGGCTTGGTTAGCCTGTGGGACTCCGGAGGCAGCCGACAGGTATCAACAGGCCAAGCGGAATGCGGCTCGGGCAGTGGCTGAAGCAAAAACTCGGGTGTGGGAGGAGTTCGGAGAGGCCATGGAAAAAGACTTTCGGACTGCCTCGAAGAGGTTCTGGCAAACCGTCAGGCGTCTCAGGAGGGGAAAGCGGTGCTCTACCTGCACTGTGTATAGTGCTGGCGGAGCGCTGCTGACGTCGACTGAGAAAATTGTCAGGCGGTGGAAGGAATACTTCGAGGACCTCCTTAATCCCACTGACGCGTCTTCCAAGGAGGAAGCAGAGTCTGGGGATGAGGGGAATGACCCGCCAATTTCTGGGGGCGAGGTCACTGAGGCAGTTAAACAACTCCTTGGTGGCAGAGCCCCTGGTGTTGATGAGGTCCGCCCCGAGTTCCTGAAGGCTCTGGACGTTGTAGGGCTGTCCTGGCTGACACGCCTCTGCAATGTTGCGTGGAGATCAGGGGCAGTACCCGTGGATTGGCAGACCGGGGTGGTGGTCCCCATCTTTAAGAAGGGGGACCGGAGGGTGTGTTCCAACTACAGGGGGATCACACTCCTCAGCCTCCCCGGGAAAGTCTATGCCAGGGTGCTGGAAAGGAGAGTTCGTCCGTTAGTCGAACCTCTGATGCAGGAGGAACAATGCGGTTTTCGTCCTGGTCGCGGAACACTGGACCAGCTCTTCATCCTCTCGAGGATACTTGAGGGTGCATGGGAGTTTGCCCAACCAGTCTACATGTGTTTTGTGGACTTGGAGAAGGCATTCGACCGTGTCCCTCGGGGTGTCCTGTGGGAGGTGTTGCGGGAGTATGGGGTGTCTGGCCCATTGCTACGGGCCATTCGATCCCTATACAACCGTTGCAAGAGCTTGGTTCGCATTGCCGGCAATAAGTCGGACTCGTTCCCGGTGGGTGATGGGCTCCGCCAGGGCTGCCCTTTGTCACCGGTTCTGTTCATAATTTTTATGGACAGGATTTCTAGGTGCAGCCAAGTGGCGGAGGGCTTTCGCTTTGGTGGCCTCAGGATCTCATCTCTGATCTTTGCGGATGATGTGGTTCTGTTGGCTTCATCGGGTGAGGGCCTCCAGCTCGCACTGGAGCGGTTCGCAGCCGAGTGTGACGCAGCGGGAATGAGGATCAGCACCTCCAAATCTGAGGCCATGGTTCTCAGCCGGAAAAGGGTGGAGTGCCCACTCCGGGTCGGGGATGAGGTCCTGCCCCAAGTGGAGGAGTTCAAGTATCTCGGGGTCTTGTTCGCGAGTGATGGGAGAAGGGAGCCGGAGATCGACAGACGGATTGGGGCTGCAGCTGCAGTAATGCAGACGCTGCACCGGTCCGTCGTGGTGAAGAGGGAGCTGAGTGTAAAAGCGAAGCTCTCAATTTACCGGTCGATCTACGTCCCTACCCTCACCTATGGCCACGAGCTGTGGGTAGTGACCGAAAGGACGAGATCGCGGATACAAGCGGCGGAAATGAGCTTCCTCCGAAGGGTGGCTGGCATCTCCCTTAGAGATAGGGTGAGAAGTTCGGCCATCCGGGAGGGGCTCAGAGTAGAGCCGCTGCTGCTCCACATCGAAAGGAGCCAGCTGAGGTGGTTTGGGCATCTGGTAAGGATGCCCCCTGGGCGCCTCCTGGGTGAGGTGTTCCAGGCATGTCCCACCGGGAGGAGGCCCCGGGGCAGACCCAGGACACGCTGGAGAGATTATATCTCTCGGCTGGCCTGGGAACGCCTTGGTGTTCCCCCGGATGAGCTGGAGGAGGTGGCTGGGGAGAGGGAGGTCTGGGCCTCTTTGCTTAGGCTGCTGCCCCCGCGACCCGGCCCCGGATAAAGCGGATGAAGATGGATGGATGGATGGGCTGACATTCATTCACCCCCAATTTGTCATCAACCTCAGGACAAAACCGTCTTCTAATTATCACACCCGATGTTGTAAATAAAACCCTTTTGACTGCACAGCTATCTATATTAATTATTTACTACAATATTCATCATGATTTTGTACAAATGATAGAAAAATATATACAATAATAATACAATAATTACAATCAATCACACCATCAGGATTACCAAAGTCATGTTTAATCACAATGTCTGACAAAAATAATGTTCTTGAAAAGTGGTTGTAAAAGTATCAAACATTTACTAGTGTCCTTATCCTCACCCTTCTACATTTTCCTTCTGCCTCATAAATATGTTTGTGATCACTACTAAATGTAAATGAAGATGGTCTAACTTCAGTATAGCTTTGGATTTTTGTTTAACTGCTTGTTAACGACACTTCAGTTAAGCTGCAGTTGGAATGTAAAAGTTAGACCTGTGAGTAGTGTCTATAAAATGTCTGTTAAAATTTCTTGCTTTTGCTGTAGCCCACCTACTTCAAGGTCAGATGGGCTTTCAAAGATGCTCGGTTTGAACTTCAGCAGTCTTATGCCTGCATGCCTAAATGCTTTGAGTTGCTGCTGATGTGAAATGCTGGTTAGATATTTGGATGACTGTGGCGAGCAGTGGATGTATGTAGTGTGACTTTACTGGACTATACTGTTATGTGTTTTCTTTGTCTGTTTTCTCATGCATAGAGTTTGACGAGTATTATTTTGCTCTTCTCCATTTCATCAGTGATGTAAAGTTTCAAAGACATTCTTCACATTTCATTTTTGTTTCTGATTTTTTTTGTTCTACATTAAGCTTACACTCTGCAGAACTCTATCAAAGGTCAGTAATGTTTTGAGGAAAAAAAAACAAAAATTAAACATTTTGATGACTCTGTAGTGTAGTCAAAGTTTTACATTTATTCATCACAGAGTTTAAATAATTGACTGACTATTGATGTTTTTGGCAAATGTGAAACAGTTTCATTGTTGAAGTGTCTTTTGCACAGATGAGTCTGTGTTATTAAGTGTCCTAACTGTTCTGAGACGAGCGTGCACAGTGGGCTTTTCTGCTGTGAGAATTGCAGCAAATTGATTGAGAGAACGTGTAATTTGGTTTATCTGATAATTTGTGAATTTTTTTCATTGTTTTCCTTTTTATATTTTTAATTAAAGAACAAAAAACTAGAAATCCAGTATTTAAAAACACATTATCTGAAGGTGGTGCGTTTTCTTTAGAATTTTCTATATTCTGTAAGAGAAAGTTTCTCAAAAAGCAGAAGTACTAATGAGGAGGTTTTTGTCACAGCCTGAATCACTGTGATACGGGTGCAGAGGCAGAGTCGTCATATGTCTGACAGTAATACACTGCAGAGTCTCCTGTCTCTGCTCGCTTGATAATGAACTGGTAATCAATGTTTGATGAGGATTTAGAGTTGAACCTGTCTGAGGAGAATCCTGTTCCAAATTCAAGTGAGCTGCCAGAATGACGAAATCTTAGAACATACTGAGGAGCCTCTCCATGAACTTGTTTATACCATCTAACAGAATTCCCATCATATCTCTCTATGTTGCAGTTGAGAACAGCTTGTTGACCTGGAGAAACTGTGTGGACAGCAGGTGTTTGGGTCAACACGATCACTGCATCAACATCTGCCAGAAAACACAGAAAAAACTGAAGGTTAAAGTTTAGCTCTAAATATGGAATTAAAACAGAAATGAGAAGAAGATCTTACATGTTAGAGCAGTGATGAGAATGCAGAGGGTCCACAGCATGTTGTCAGTGTGAAGTGTAAATGATCTTTACTGTTCAGCTGAGATGTGAGTAAGATTGTGAGAAGAGATACTGGAGCTTATAAAGACACAGAGGAAACCAAAGGAGGAGGAGATTCAACAAAATTACCTTCATTCATAGATCAAATGATTTATGAGCAGTTTCACATTTCACATGTTTCTGATTCATATTCATCATTTACACTCATGTTTGTCATAAGAAACTACTCTTGAAAAAAGCTGTTGTAAAAGAAACAAATGTTTATCACTGATGTCTTTATGCTCACACGTTACATTTTCTTTCTACTCACATGTGTTTATGATTGATTATCAACTAAACTTTAATTTAGCTGCATTTAAAACTTCAATATAAAAAGTTTGTCATGACAGTTGACAGTTCTTCATTTACATGTATCTATTTTACACAACCTCATTGTGTAACAAACACTATCCTTTTAGTCTGATTATTGCCACATGTGTTGCACCGGCAGTGCAACAGTTATCAGAGTTTATCACTATAGACTAGTATACATCAAATTTATATTATTAAAACAAATCACATACAGCAGCATACACATTTGTGTTTGTTAGCATTGTGTGTATAATCATTTGTGTTGTTGTAGATGAATGTGCATATTATTGAAATTCCTTGCTTATTTATACGCTCAGTGGTAAATGTTAAAATGAGTCACAAAAAAGTAATTCAGTGTTTATTTCAGTTTTTTTCTCACATTGGCTCAAATCTCATCAACTCTTTCTACTTTTGTTAGTCACAACTCTAGATGGATCACTTTCCAGAATAGTCCATCACTGAATTAATGTTTTCAGTCAAATTACTTCAAACTGAATATTTTGATGACTTGGTCTTCAGGGATGGTGAAAGGTTGGATTCATTCGTCACAGAGTTGAGGTGACTGACTGTTCATGTTTTGACAAATGTGGAAAAGGTTTCAAGCTGGTGGGTTATTTGTTATTGTTAATTTATTTAAAACATGTAAACAATATACAGGTACATTTAGTAAAGAAAATAAGAGAGAAAAAAATATTATGCAAAAGTTAATACATTTCAATATTGCTACCGTTCTGATTCATTTACACGTTGAAAGGGAGTGGGAAGAAGTACACACTTATTTAATCCCACCACTTTGCTATAAGTTATCAGTTAATATTTAGTCAGCTTCCTTCCTATCACATCATGATTGTTTTTTAAATAGGGACATTCACTTAATTTCAATATTTTCCCTTTCTTTATAGTTCGAGAAGATCATATTTTTATAACTATTTTTGAACTTTCTTAGTAGCTCTTTTATTTTAACCCAGACGGGTCTCAAAAAGCACAATAGTGAGTACATTTTGTCCCAGCCAGATCACTGTGATACTTACTCATTATTATCATGTCACCATGTGTGTCAGTAATACACTGCAGAGTCTCCTGTGTCTGCCTTTTTAATTATGAACTGGTAATCAATGAAGCTTATAAAGACACAGAGGAGAGCAGAACTAAAAGAGAAGGAGTTTCAGCAAAACAGCTTTCTTTTTATAAAAGACTTAAATTAAATTTTTCAGCTAAACCTTTTGTGTGAGTCCTGCATTTGGGTCCTAATCCTGCCTGTAGTAATAATAATAATAATAATAATAATAATAATAATAATAATAATAATAATAATAATAATAATAATGTATACTTTATTGATACCCGTGGGGAAATTCCTCTTAACCCATTCACTCAGTGAAGCAGTATATTCCTCTTTCATAACTACAAATTAGATACACTGATACATAGATACATTAATTATCTAAAAAAAAGAAAAAAAATAGAAATACACAAACACAGAGAAAATCACTTATCTGTATATGTTTAAATTCTTTTTCTACCTCATTAACATGCTTCTTCTCTCTGCAACTAGAGGCTACAGCTTGGAATCTGATTAGAATTAACATGTTGACAATGTTTTTGATCAAACATATTTTACACCACAATAATATTAAAAGCTGATGATGTGAGGTTTTATGAGTGAATAATGTGTGTATATTTTGGTGCTTTGTTTATTTAAAGTGAAAGTGCAAATGAAATAATACAATGAATAAATTTAACAGAGCAATGTTTAAGAACTAATTGTGTGCCTTTGGTGCACTGAGTTTGTGCACAAAAAGCAGAAGTAATAGTGAGGAAGTTTTTGTCACAGTATAAATCACTGTGATACCCCACTATCAGCAGAGCTGTCCCATGTCTGACAGTAATAGACTGCAGAGTCTACCTCCTCTACATTGTTGATGATCAAACGATAATCTGTTGTTGACTGATGAGTGGATGTGAATTTTGGAGAGGAGAATCCAGAGCCATAGCGTGGAGAACTCCAGCTATGATGAAACCTCAGTACATACTGAGGACTTCCTCCTGCAATCTGTTTATGCCAGGCAGCAGCAACATTGCCAGTAACAGTCCCCAAGTTACAGTCCATCGTGGCTGTCTCTCCTTTCCTCACTGATAAAACTGGGGGTTTCTGTGTCAGCACCGTCACACCATTCACACCTGCAAACAAGAAGACATAAAGTAACAAGAAACACACTGACATCTGAATATAGCATGAGGTCTATTTTTCAGTATATTTTAGACTCTTTACATGTTAGAGCACTGATGAGAGCACAAAGAGTCACCAGCATGTTGTCAGTGTGGGCTAAGAACTGAGTGGAGAGGCGATGGTGGAAGAGCTATTTAATACAAGTAACAGGAGGAGGAGCATTAGAGGGGTTTCTTTGTTTTGCCTGTATTACTAATATTGTTAGTGTTCTCAATGGTGTTGGTAATGTTTTGTCATCTTCTTCTTTTTTTTTTCCCTTGTTCATTTTTATGTGTATTTGTTGTTTTGAATTTTGGAATAGTTGCTCTCTTCACATCCAAAATGAGACAGGATTACACTTGGTTACATTTGATACTTAATCTTGTGCTTTATTCAAAAATTAAACTTTGATTTAAATTTTTCTACATTTAAATGTGTCACTGTAGAGAACACTGTTAGAAATTGTTAATGTGACATTTTGAATTTTTTGGATGATGCTGAGGTTCTTCTATATTTACCTCACTAAATGTTACATTAGTCTCTACTTTCACACTAACTGTAAAATTATTCTGTTCACTAAAAGGTAAAAAATAATCGAGGTAATTTATCGAGGTAATCCATTTTATAGAAAGGACACACACACAATGTTGCAGAGTTGGTGATGTTTTATATACATTGTGAGGAGGTTTTGTGCATGCAGAATTGTGTAATGTTACTCGCCAGTCTACAAATATAGAACAGCATGCATTGTATTTATTTCTTTACATATTTATTTGTATTTATTTAACAACGTTAGAGTGGACATTTCACAAATGTGGTTATACGCTGATTATGTTCTCGTATCTTCACCTTACTAAAATGTAACAATTTCAGGTTTGTCATTCTAAATTTATGTTAGTGGCTACTTTGAAAATGTATTCTTCTTTGCTAAAAAGGAAGACAAATGTTGTATATCCAATGCTTTTGAGTGAATGCAAAAATATCAGTTCCTTTGAATATCTGCAAATAAACACATGACTTAAACATTTTGCTTTATTCTGATTTCTAACATGTAAACTTTGCATTGAGCAAACAGCAGAAGCAGTATAGAGGCATATTCTAAATGCACATTCTGGTCCTTGACTATTCATTGGGACATTCTGACATCTTGATAGTAGGAAAAAATAATGGCAATAAATAAACTTAGAGAAATTCACTGATCTGTATATGTTTACATTCTCTTTTTACCTCAGGAACATGCTTCTGATAAACTAAATGTTTGGTCTAAACATATGACCCTGCTGGAATCAGACCACGAGAGACTACAAACAGAACAAACAGAGCCACTCATTCGGTTTACTTGCAAGGGGAAGTTGCACTCACAGAACTTACACAAGCAGCCTGTAGCCAACTCCAAACTCCCCTCGCAGCCTTGTATTCAGTGAACACACAACACCCAATTGTAAAACCCATATAGTGTGTCACAAAAGAAAAGGCACCGTGTGTGTGTGTGTGTATGTGCGAGCATGTGAGTGAATGTGTGTGTGTGTATGTGTCTGTATACGTGACTTCCTACTACACAATATATGTTTACAACATCCCTAGTCATAAAAGGGTGATCTCCCCTCACCCCATACATGGCATTACCCCCTTTAACCCTTTAAGACCTACCATAGAACCAAGTCTGCCAGAGCTTATATTATATTTTTACATGCTGTAGTGCAATTTTTGGGAGCATTTCAAGTTGCTATACATCAATACAACCATTATAGCCCAGATTTTAATAATATGTCTGCATTAAGTGCATAGTAATTACATAAATTGCAAAAAAGTGCAATAAACTACAAAAAATTAGAAAATCGTTTTTGTTTTTTTTTAACATATATTTCTAGTTAGAGAAATTTAAGAGGCTTATCCCTCAAAACTGTAAATACAAAAAAGTTGCACAAAATAGTTTCCCACCACAGGAAATTTATTTTGAGTGTCTTCATAGTTTTATTTTTGAAATACACCAATTTTTATATACTGCAGGAAAAACGAAAATAAATATTATAATGCAAATTTGCAAAAAAAGCAGCATATGCATCAAAATAAACTATTTCCAGCAGTGCAATATGAGTCCTAAGCATCCCAGAAACGACACAGAAAGTCATAAAGTCAAACATAACTTTTAAAAACACCAGTATAGGCTCATGAGGTCCTGATGGTAAAAAAAAACAAACCCTACATTTCCGCGAAAATGACGTCATTTCCGGTTTCGGGCAGGTAATGGCGGACATGCAAAAGTTCACTCTCGCTGTGTCCCATTTCAGGGTCTGCACGCTTGAAGTACGCATTTTAAGTGCGGTTACGTCACCGCCACGCGACGACGGCTGTCCCAATTCGAAGTGTACTTCAAATGCATACTCCAAATGCGCCGTCGATTTCCCCAAATATCAAGCGTGGTCCGGTGCACGCTTCGTGGTCCCATATATCCCACAATTCATAGCGTGGCGGTGGGTGTGGATAATTTTGCTGCAAAATACAGCAGAAGGGAGCGGCCGAAAAGTGAACTGTCAAAAGTAAGTACTGAATATGACGTCACTTATTCGTGTGCGAATGTTTAATAATGAAGAACATTAAAACATTGCTGTTGGCCACATGTCGGCAAAGTTATGTGACACTAGTGATGTTTGTACTTTCAGCATTAACTTGGTTTTAAAGCCTCTACTTCTAAATATATATATAGTCGATCTTAATCTTACAGAGAATCTGATGATTTTATGGATAATTAAAGTCAGTCATATATCCACAAACACAACAAGCTGAAAGTCAGTGATATAGATTATATACATACATATATATATATATATATATATATTAGGGGTGCAACGATACACAAAATTCACGGTTCGGTTCGGTTCGATACTTTGGTGTCACGGTTCGATATTATTTCGATACAAAAAAAATGTTCATGCTTTTTTAATTTGTCATTTATTAAAATTATAAATATATATTTTAACTCAAAAGTACAGTTTTTAAATTTAATGTTGCTGAAACAACAAAGTAATAAAAAAAATCATATCTGATTGAGGAATCACTCATCTTTGGAAAAGAGAGTTTATTACAGAGAAATGGCTCTTTCCAAAATAAAAGCTATACTATACACTTCTTCTGGGGTATATTCTCAGCAGCATATTAACCTCTTAAGCCCCAAGGGGGTTTCTGAGCTTCCTGCTCGAAAATATAATGCCCAAATTTAATTGATTATTTCTCTGCAGTTACAAACTCTGTCCTTACAATCTTGCAGGGCTCGCAAAATTTTAAAATCTCTGGTAGCCCTTCGGGCAGGCATTCTTCCATTTTTGATAGCCCAAAATAAATTTAAGTAGCCCGAATAAAAAATAAAGCAATTTTTTTATGTTTTGTTTCCGTTGCAATATTATACATTAAAGTATAATATTGTGACGAAATATTGTTACAAGAGAAACAAAATTAATCTCTCACCTCCAAAATTAATCAAAAAAAATTGTTAAAATACAAATCACAACAACTGTATAAAAATTACAAACATCAACTCAAATACTTGGTTCAAATTGAACAGAAATTTCTATGAACTTGTAAGAACTGTGTAGAACATAAATCAGTCTGTGTCAGATCCTGAATTTGAAATTTCCACTGAAGTCACGGGTAAGAAGTAAGTGGAACCAAGATCGAGGCCATTTGCTTTTTGAAGTTTGCAAAGACTGCTAAATTTTACCAATGGTAGTTCACTCTTTGCAACATAGCACGCTGTTCTAAACAGATTTTTCAGGAGTTCTTGTTGAGCTTGGTTTATTTTTAGTATGTTTTTTGCAATTGCTGTTTGTTCTGGGAAAGATACTGCAGACTGGGCAATAATGCATTTCTTGCATTTCTCATGGGTTCTAATGGGGGCCTTTCTTAAAATGACTGGTCCCAGTAACAAAGGCGCTTGCCGACTCAGAAATCAAATGAAACTCACAACACACCTGGCAGAACATCATGTTATATAGCTCGTCGTATTCCAGCCACAGAAATTATTTTGTCCATGAAACCAAAAAAGCTGCGCTTTCTTTTTGCCTCATAGTCTGATTTGTCATAACTTTTCCGTTTTGTGGTAAGCTTTTCTTTGGCTGCCCCTTCTTCACCCTGACCTGTCTTATTTGGCTCAGCAGAACTAAAATACCTGCGTAAATCCTGCTGCTTTAACACACGCACTTACAGAACGGTCAGCGATTCTTTGCGCACTCAACCTCTCACATGTTTAAGCTTGCTGCAAGAGATTTCACTTGTCGCGTTTGAATAGTAAGCTAATGAGTGATAAGACGATGTCACAGTGCTGCTGCTCTCTACACACCGTTCGCGCGATCGCAAAATGAAACTGAAAGCAAAAAGCAAGCGCAAATTCAAACGCGATTTCAATATGTCACATATTGACAGTGGCTCATCGATGCCAATGACATAATTACTCAGCTACATTGGCGAAAGAATGCAAAAGCATTGACATATATTTTCCTTCCTATGATAGCCCGACGGGCAGGGCTGAGTTAGATTTTGGTAGCCCGACTGGAAAAATCGCTAGCCCCGGGACGTCGGGCTAGCGATTTTGCGAGCCCTGTCTTGGTATCAAAATAAAGCTAACACTTGGGAAATTTCATCAGAGGTGTAAATATTGAATCAGATATTATTACTGTGTTAAAGTTACTGAGACTGGAACACAGAAAAAGTAAGTAGATTTTATCCTTGCCTAATTTTTTTTTAAATTTTTAGCATATAACCCTTTGAAAAATATGCCTCAGATCACATTTGGTTCCAGAAATCCAGTAACCAACATATAAACATCATCTGTGCAAAGATTTATGTTTCTAAAGTGAAACAGTGAAAAATTACAGCCCTGTCAATACATGAATATCCAGACGTTGTACAAAAATGTCCAATTTTGGCACACAATTGGACACCATGCCAGTTGATTTTTTTTTAGGTATTAAAGAGCAGAAATTAATGAATTTTATTAACAGGCCTAAACATGCTTTTTTTTTAAAATATATTTTTGAAGAATTAACCACACATTTACATGGCAACGGCCCTTTTCTGCAGCGCGTATAGAGCGT